>NC_060019.1:9000000-9187500 GCF_021134715.1 Daphnia pulex | reverse complement strand
CAGAACAGTCTTTCTTTTGCTGTCGAGACGCTGTCCGAGAAGGTAAAATTTAGTCATTGCTGGTACTCTCTTATGTGACATTTTTGATCATAGACATGGTAATTCCATTTTTTATTCTTTAATTTTATAATTTGTGTGTGGTTCAAAACGTGTAACATTGCCTTTAATTCATAATTGGTAATTGCATGTGGCCTGCTGTTCATTTCCACAATGTCGTCTCTTGCTGAATGTTGCACGTTTCGTTCCATGCAGAACAGTAAAAAGTAATTATTGCTTAACTTTTTAATTCAAGACTTTGTTTCTGAATTAAAATTGTGTGACTTTGTTTCAAAAAGTAATTTAAATTTTTCTATTAACTGTTGAGCAGTAAAGCCTGAGCTTCATTACGTTTTGTTTTGCAAATTGTTTCAATTTCCAGTTGAATTATGCCAAGAGCTTTCACAGACATGCACTTAACTTGTTAGAACACTCGAGTGGGTTAGAATTTGCCTATATTTTAGTCTACTTTAAAAGTGTGTGCTACACATGTGATTTTTGTCAGGAATCAGGTCAGACATTGAATTCTCGATTTAGATGACATTTTACAACAACTATATGTTTCTAATTAAGAGCTTTTGTGAAAAGATTTGCTCAATAGAATTGTATTGTTTTTTTATATAAAACAAATTTGCCTTTTTTTGTATTTGAAAATGTAATTGGTTCATTGTTTTCCTTTGAACTTTGATTTATAGGATTTCTTGGTTTAGTTGTTGGAGCTGCCAATGGTGTTGATGCAGCGTACATGGTGTGAGCAGTGGTTTTGCCGTCATTTTCCAGTCGAGATGTATTGAGGGCGCGTTTTCGCAATGGAGCTTATCCAAATGGAATTTTCGCAAATGGAGCTTGTGCAGACATTCACTTCAACATCATACTTCAATGTGTTATTTGCCTATGTTGGTGTTCTTGCAGTGTTGAGCTGTTGTACAAAATAGTCGATGTTGCCTGGTGGCTGTCGGGTATGTTTTATCGGCTGCCTTTTGTCGAAGTGTCGTCTCGTCTCTTGCCACCTGTACACACGTTAAGGTAATGCTGGATGAATAGTTTTATTTAATTATTGACTGGTAACTAAATCTCCGTTCTCGTTTCAGTTCAATCGTACGCCGCCGTTCCAGACTTGATCCATTGGTGAAGCCGAAATGAGGGTGCTGAAATTCAAGACTGAAAAATTAATTAGACTGGACAATTTACAAATGCATATATGTTGTCCCTTTTCCCTGAGTAAACAGCATGTCTGCCGTTGGTTATTCGTTTGGTCGAAATGGAAATAGCAATGAGAAGTTCTGATGAATTTTTGGAGAAAGATTTGTTTGATCACGAAATAATTCTCCCTTATGTTTCGCGATCAACTGTACCTCCTTTATATAACGTTTCAACTTGTTCGCATGTATATGACCAATATCAATACCACCATGTCAATACTATTACTTCGCTAACAATATAATATGAAATCAAATTTATTTTGTTCTTTATTCCTATAAAATATAAAAAATTTCTTTCCGCTTTATAAAAACAACCATCATATTATTTATTTACTAAATTTTTTTGGATAAAAATTGGCGATGTTCGTTTATTCCTTTTTTTTTTTTTAGAAAATAATATACTTATATGTATTTAATTTTATTTTTTACAAACATAACCACATATATATTTTATGGCCCCCAGGGAGGGGGGGGCCTGTGACTTTCCCAACCGCGATAATAACATGTGCCGTTATTATTTTGTTGGTGCAGAAAGCCGGAATTTAATCTAGCAGTTGTCGACTGAGTCAAACCTGACATAGATCAGGTTGCCTCAATCGTATACTGCACAATAAAAACGCCAAAGACGACAATGGAACCATTTCAAGACTGCAACACAGGAAATCACTGGTAGAGCAAAAAAAAACACGAAAGAGAACAGATTTCAAACACAGGATAACATTGGCAGGGCAAAATACACAAAATGCAAACAGAAAAAATATTTAAAGTCAGCGACCCGGATATCACTGGCAACTTCAGGCTAGTTCAGGATACCGCCAGCACAGCTACTTCTGGATAACACTGGAACCACACGCTGCATACAACAGTTCAATTAGTCTCCATCACATCTTTCACCACCTGGCTGCAACAAGGTAACCAACAGCGGACCTATTCAAGAAAATCAAAAAATTACCATCGGAGAAAGACAAGCACAATTACACAGGACTCTTAATGAAAAAAAGAATACCAGGAGTAAGACAAAGCTACGCAGTCCAACAGATCTCTCCGATATTTCAAATTTTACAAAGGAAGTCATAGTTGGTTGGCATCAAACTGGAATTTGATCTCTAGTCATTATAACAAAGTACTTTAGTAGGAAATTGGAAAAAAATAATTACTTTTGCTTTTGCATGGCACGAGACATACGACTGGGTGCAGGCAGCAAGACACACGAGGCACGACATTTCAGCAAAATGGACAGGCTTCCGAGTTAGATTCTGGTTAGATTGCTTGACCAAGTGGAATTGAAATCACCTATCAATTTACAAATCGAAATTTAACATTAAGTAACCCTAAGAAATTAACAAAAAATACCTTTACATTTTCATCATGGGAAACGTCACGACCAGCATGCAGCATCCCACTTCTCATTCGTCAAGGAACAAAATGGCCGAAGATGCTCGCGCCACCTAGCGACAGCCAATTGGATTGCTTCCTTGCAGACAGCACGCAGCAGCTAAATTTGAATTCCTCACGCCTTTCACCTTTCACTATCCTATGACACAACATACAAATGATTTAGTTAGCTATTTCAGACTTACGGTAAATTTTCGAATCCTAATAAAAGATGAGAAGACAATAAGAAAAAGATGTTCCAGCAATACTGTACTAAATCTAGCATTGGTTGTTACCACTCTGTCATTAGGATGACATATTCAGTTAGGATACCAGGATTCACAATAGTTGACAGTACAGACTTCATGAACCTTTCACATTTTCTCCTGGAAATGGATGAGAAATAATGAAAGAACACATGCCAAACAAATAACACAGGAAATCTAGTCAATTTACCAACGAATTCATTGGTAATTTTCGAAGAAGATGTCGCTGAACTTTTGACGTCATAAGCCCATATCTGACACAACAAACAACATTCTTTCACGCCATCTATTTGACACATTCCAAACTCAATATCTAAAGGACTTGCCTTAGATAGTCGCAAGTCATAAAAGTAATCAAAAAGACAATTTCTCTTTGCTTAAAATTAGCATGGAGTCTTTAGAATTCTACAGAGAACAAAGCTCACTTGCTAGTATTAGGCAACTTTTCCAGAAGTATACCGGAAGTAAGCAATAGCTCCTTAAACATTGAGCTATCGTCAAAATAAACTAAATATTCGTGATCTACGTGAAATTTGGGGTCGATTAGATGTGATTTAAACGAAATCTAAATTGTGGCCAAAATCGAGATGCGTGCTCTTTCTAAGAAGCACACTGAAATGCTCATGATAAAAAAACCGTAAAAATGGAATCCACAGCAGGTTATTCACATCACACTCTTCATGTCTCTGAAACTCTATGTGGAAAAGGGACAAGGAAATTCTCTACGTTATACACCACCAAAATTGTGAGATTCATAAAAGATCTTATCTCAGCACATTTGTATTCCACTTAATGTTGACTTCAACCATGAGTTTTAGGCTTTTGACATCGTGATAGGCCTAATGGATGGAAAGTGACTGAGCGCCAAGTCAACTTGTTGGAATTACTGACAGTCAGTATGCATATAAGTTATGAAGTTCAATTTGGTAAATGAAATCACAGGAATATAGGTATTAATTAGCTACAATTTACTACAGAATAGAATCATCTTGGGAAACTTTGTCTGCTCCTAAATTGCATGATACACATCATAAGTTAAAGTTACTTCAAAAAATCAAAACAAATATTTAGATTAGGATTTTGAGGTAAGTTTAACCGTTTTTAATTAATAACATTTACCACATCATTTAGCTAATGGTTCTTATAGCATTCTTGACTTCATGTTTTCAGTAATTTCAGCTGATGTTTTTCTGTGAGCTAGGTGCTTGTGACAATATAGAGATCAAATGGTCCAATCCAATAACATAAGCTATGTTTTCCAAAGCTAAATAGTTTCTACAGTCATTTAATGTTTACATAATATTTCAGGTTAACTTCCAGTGTTAAATCATAGTAAATCTTCAAGATATTGAAGACATCCCCAGATCCAATTCTCTACTGCTATCTCTTTTGCAGACCAAAATAATGCTGCCACTCAAGAGGTTGTGATGACCTCCACTTAGTTTAAATTTAGGACAATGTAGCATAGATAGATATTGTTTACTGTCACTACAACATGGTTAAAAATCATATCTAAATATTCTCTCCTCTCAGATTAAGCTCTCACCACAGTTATAATTGTTTGGAAACTGAGGAGAGATGGCTGAAATCGAAGACTGACAATTTAAATCAATGTAGAAAAAATTTAAGTGCAAATTTGGGCTCCTTTCCTTTCTTTTCTGTGAACTTCGTTTTCTTTACTAATCAATAACCCAATCCCACCGTTGGGCACTCAACCGTTGTATTTAGCAGGACGAGGAGCTGGAAGAGGGTGTTGGTAGTATGGGAATTGAGGAAATTGTTAATTGAAATAATTTCACATTTTAATATATGAGTTAATTTCTTCCAATTACAATTTGTTTGTTTGTTGATTTCACAATCGGGACGATATATATTATTAATTTGAATAGACAACTGATTATATCATTGGTTTTGTTCCTTTATAATATATTAATGTTTAACAAAAAAAAATGATAAAACAAATTATAATTATTAACTTCAATTTTCGAAAGCCGAAATACAATACCAAGGAACGGAAACAGTTTAACTTGCAAAGGTTTTTCACAAGATTAGGGTACAAAAAAAATAACAAATAACTATAAGAACATAACGTTTTTACAAAAATGTAATGTATGTAATATTAAACTTCAATATAAATGTATATTATATAAAGGCTACTTATTTTGTTTTTATGAGAGTCAAATATTCTATAGCAACATACTTGTTGCCGATTTAATCTGATTTTTACTCCGCATTTTCCCCCAAATCCTAGTCTCTATATTCCCTTGAAAAAAAGACAGATGGGGTTGTCGTACTAGCATAAACTATTCCTAACTCTCGTGCACTCGTGGCAATGCTAACAGCGTAAATTCCCAACTATCTTCACTTGTGGCGGGTCAAAATCCAAAGTTCCAGCAAAGGCCAGAAAATGGTGCACAGCTTCAATTCAGCAAAATGGCAGTCAATGGATCTGTTTCACTGTGCGAAAGTAGAAAAAAAATAAAAAATAAATCACCAGGACATAACAAATACACACCGCACATTAGGACAGAATATCCTTAGCACTGACTATTTCCAAATGAGCAAGTTAACATGGTGGTGTAACGTAACAGGGAATTATATTTGATGAAGTCGATGGACTATGCCCGGTATGAAAGGCGTGTTTTCAATGGTTACTTTTACTTATACTTATACTCCTACTTTTACTTATACTCCTACTCCTACTCAATACCAGTTACTTCCGAACGTTGGCTGAAACACATTTATGAAAGACGCTGGAACATGCCACTATTCAGATGCACGAGATTGCCCTTCTGACTACTTGTCAACCGAGTTAAAAGCCCCACTTCAGATTCGTTTGCAAAAAGACTATATAAAACTTGCATTTTTATCTGAAGCGAGTGGCGGGAGACTTACTTGCTTGACTCCTTCACTAAGAAGATGAAGATTTTAAAGTTTACGTAGTTGTCCATGAGGTGTTACATCGTCCTGATCAGCTAGAATGCTGGAGGAATCATGGAAATTTCCCTTCGCTAGTTTTCTATGAAACCGTAACGAATGGCAACAAAATAAAAGTAAGAAAATAATTATAAATATAAAAAAAATATCCATTTTGATGAATAGTTCTTTCTAATACAACTCACATGTAAAATGACTCGAAACTAGTGTTGATTTTGCCATCTTTGGAGATATGAATAATTGAATACGCCAGTTGACGCGAAATCCGGCTGTGTAGACCCAAGGTATGTCGACTTGTTTTCGAGCTACATAACTTTATTTACGAAAAATTGTTTGACGAACAACACTCATTGATGTTCCAGGAGTAACACTTTTAGTTGATGGGTTTGAGTAATACGTAGAGCGCAACAGCTGTTTGGCCTGAGTTGATATTTCCTTCATGGTCCTGGATTTTCACCAATGAGTTAGATTCTAAACGGCGAGTTTTTCTTGGGGCCGTGATGGAAATCTTGAACAACAATGGGCTAGATGCTTCACCTCGTGATGTAGTCGAACTCAATTGACCGTATAGTCAAATTTCATCACCATCAAGTTTCTAGTTTTAATGAAAAAAAAAATTATTCGATGAGTATGGATTAGAAAAGAAATATAAATGTTTCCTAATACCTGATGCGTAAGTCCTTTGATATAATGGAAGTGATAACGGTTTGTTAATGGAGAACTTCTGCGGCAAGTAACATCTGTAGTGACTCTCCCGACGCCTAGTTTTTTACTATCGTAGGTAGATTCCTAGTGTGTTGAATAAAACCCAACTTCAGAGAGGACGATTAATGTTACATACTTTTCTGTCACAAACAATGACTCGACACGTCGCAGATGGAAACAAATGACGAAAAGCTTATTATTCAAATATACAAACCGGTTTAATCTAATGTAATAAAAACCCACATACAGTAATACTAATAAGTTTAGGAAGAAGTAACACAAGAAGATTCCAATGCGGATATGACCAATTCTTATTGACAAAAAAGTTTACTTTAAAATTTACCTGAAATAATCCTGATGTTCAGATTACAGCCTCTCCCTGACTCGATCCAACACCCACAGCTATAACCACTCAGTTAAATCCAGTGATAGCAACTACAATTGGACAAAATAGATTTCCATTCAATATTTAACCAACAATCAAAGACAGCAGCCAAGATTTGATAACGTATCAGGCCTGTTGAGCTTGTAATACCGTCATCCATCAATAAGGATACAATAGCTTCATCACTAACAATTTTAAACATATAAAAAATCCGCCTTTTAACTTACGTAGGTTTCAATCCAGCTAACAAGTTGGTTCCACCACCCGACGTTCATATTGAAACATGGATGCTGTGCAGGCTACTGCTACTGTTGCTTCCGACCGTTAAACACACACAGAAGTAACTTCTCGAACAGCAATACTCCTATATCGAATCCAAAATATTCATGAAAAATGAGTAACCTTGAAAATCACCCTTCGAACCACAATAAGTATCGAGCATCAGGCCTGTTGAGCTTGTAATACCATCATCCATCAATATGGATACAAAACTTTCATCAGTTACTTCAAAGAAGAAATAAAACGCCCATGATACTCACATCAATCGGTGTTGAAAGGTCAGCACCTAGCAATACTCCACCAAGACACCATCATCATGTTTCAAGTTAGCCACCTGTAATAACAATTAGTATTTAATAATCAACCCAAAATTCTTACATTAATTCAACCAACTTCCAATCAGTATCCTTTTGGCAAGGCTTAGTCATTGAACCCTCGCCGCTATTTTTCTCATCACTAAGTTTATAATTAGATTAACTGAAATTAGCGACCCACCTTCAAGTACGTCGTGGTAATCACATGCCCTTGGTAACGAATTGAGGACGATCACAACGAGAAAGTACCTACACAAGCATTTAATTAATAATTAACAATGATGACATCGGGTTCAAGACCAAATTTGTACAGCAATTATTATCAGTATCCTTTTGGTTAGCTTTCAATAGAAACATTTGAATGTTTCTTCACTGGACAATTCTCATCACAGAAATATTCACATTTCGTTTGCACACAACAAATATTACTCACATTTCCAACTTCTTGTAGCCATGCCTGATGATATGTTACTGGATTGCTGCAAAGTCTTGACTCAACATCCCATATCAGTAGCAACACCGTCCTGTTCAAAAGAAAACACGTTTCAGTAAAAATGTACGATCGAAGGAATATGCAAAACAAATTTTGAATTCAGTCACGCTCTCGGACATTTTTTTCATGACCATTTCGAAAAATCCGTCACAATAAAGCAGAGGAATTAAGAAAACTCAACCCTACAACATCGTTGAGAAAATCTCAGATATGATTCTAACTCGGCCTTTTAATTCATCACAACTTATAGCATTTTATTAATGCCTTACACAACCATTCACTTACCCTTCATTCCTTGTTCCTTCCATGTGATGAGTGCAATGGTGAAAAACTGACAGTATATCCTTCTTTATGAAGAAAAAAATAATTAGCTCTAAAACACCAAGGCAACAAACTGATATGATTATTTAAAATATGAATCAGATAAGATCAAAGATTATGTCATCACAGTAGGGTTTCACAGCAACAAAAGTACCAAGACCGACAGATCTGAATATTCTCAAACTTTGCAGCAAGAATAAATAGATACCATCTTGGATCTCAGATACTATTGAGGGTCACACCAGGTCATTTTGCTTCATGGTTTTAATCACTTTCTTGTACCCAATATGAAAATAAATCAATGACATTGACTCACTTTTCTGTGGCATTAGTATCTTCATCATCTCGTCATGAATATCAGTTACAACTGACTGGATGGCCATTCATATCATTCAGATCTGAAAAAAAAAATATGTATATATTTAGAGAACTGATTAATTTCACAAAAAAATAATTCAGCAAGACCAAGTCTAACGGAACGCATGGTACTTGGTACCATTAAAAGGACAAATTAACACGCGACAGAATTTTAAACATTGGATTAAAATGAACTTACACGAGTAAATTTTACAAAATAAAAAGCATGCATTTTAAAATTTAAAAAAAAAAGTAGTACCAACAACCTCACAAACTCCTTATTAGATTTGGGGCACCAATACGTATGTAGAAAACCTCGATTCTTATTAACAGTACAAAGTTTCAGAATGGATTTACTTTGCAAACTGATGACTTTAAGTTTTTCAGATCTGTCGTCAACTTCTCAACTTCCACAGCAATACAGCAATGCCAGACTTTATCAATTCAGCCTTTTTGCAGCGTTGGCACTTGGTAAGTCAGAGAGCCATCTAGCAATAGCAACAAACATCTGTCAAAATTTGTTAAAGCTTTTTCTTTTTGAAATAATCTTTATACTTTATAGTCAAGACAAATTAGAGATTTCCTAAATTAAATCTGCAACTCAATTTTTGGAGAGTTTGGCCTGATGCCCAAATTTCAATAAGCATTACAGGAGGGGCGGGGGGAATGAACAGCATGAGTTTTGCGTAATCAATGTAAATTACTAAATTCTAAATATGGACGAAATCCGGTTTCAACACCACTTTCAAATCACCTGAAATAATAAAGCCATTCAAATCTGTGCTACAAATTTTGTCAGATTAAAACATTATGGCACGAGAACGACGAGTAGGGAGAGATCGGAGACAGTGAAAGTGAACGAATACAGCTTGCGGTTTGCCCCAATTTTCTCTTTCCCGTCATCCCTTTTCTGCTTTGTATTGGGTCATGCTCATTGAAAACTTGTTTTCTTTTCTTCACACACCTTAATGAACATTTCACTCCTCACATATCAAACCTATAAACACGTTAGTTGTCCAATCAAAGGGAACAATCCATTTTCATACGCAGAAGAAGTATGAAGTCGACCGTCGTCATCCTAATAGTGTTGGCTGCCCTGGCTGCTGTCGCCTCTGCCCAGCAAACGAGTTGGGAGACACTCGAAACCATGGATGTTGATAACGTCTTGAAAAATACGAAACTTGTGAAGCGCTACTTAGATTGCCTTTTAGATCGCGGACGCTGTGAAAAAAATGGAAAAGATTGGAAAGGTAAAAAAAAAATTTTTAATTCTAAACTTACTGTGAAATTTTAATAAAAAACGTAATGTAGGAATGCTGCCCCGAATCCTTAATGAGGGTTGCAGTGGTTGCACACCCAAACAGGTTGAAAAGTCCGACCAAATTGTCAACTTTATGAAGGCGAATCATTTAGAAGATTGGGTAGCGATCGAAGCTAAATACAAAACGGGTTAAAAATTGGGACACTACATGTGATGGCAGACTTAACACTACATAATTCCGAAAAATTGCTGCATATTTTTTCAATCATATAATCTCAGCCTATACAATACACTTATCTTGCTTTTCTCATCATCATCATCTCATCTTCCTTATTTCTCGGTGCTGAGTACAGTTTGCTTTGTAGTGAACAGTTTGAAAATATTTCAACTCATACATCTCTCAGGGTGTTTAAAAGACTAAAAACCCAGATTGAATGATACGAAATCAGAGCTATAGAATCAGAGCTATAGACTGTCGGAGTCTATAGCTCATTAGCTCTGACGAAATGATTTTTACATTCAGACGGAATGTCTAGGAAGGAATGGCAGTATAAACCGTTTTCTCTTCGTCGAATGGACATTCTGGAAAATTTCAGAGCGCTAGTCTGTTTCAGTTTCCTGGCACAAAATCACGGTAGAAAATAGAAAACTCAACAACTACGGGCGGGACCGCCCACGCCCGACGGGTCTATCAGAAATCAGACTATCACTCTGCTGCTGGCAGACTGCAGACTGCACGGTTAGAAAAAGTTTCGGAGAAGAATTTTAATTCAAATAATTGGACAAAAAACATTAGCTGTCTGTCTGTCTTGTTCCTACAACATCGTCCCTAAACAACTCATAAAATTGTTTCTCAGTTCAGCCCGGTTCAGCCAGTCTATAGCTCTGGTTCAGCCATGTATGCAGTGCCTCTAGCGTCGTCCTTGGTCTACAGATGAAAAAGAATCGTCTGCTATGATATTTAGAATTCACACGTTTTTTCAGTTCCTTCAACAGTTCAACTTTTTGAAAATCAGTGAATTTGCTATGGAGAATCGACGATTGGCAGTGGTTAGTTAATTTTAATGGCCTCGATATTTTCTTGATTCTTTAGTAATTGGTACATTCCTGTCATAGGCGAGGGAAGAAGAGCAGGATGACCGAATGAAGACTTTTATATTTAAAGGGGAAGGGCATACGCTTGGCAACGCTATTCGGACAATAATTTTGAAAAAGTAATGGTTCGTCTAAACTGACATAGAAAATGTATTAATTGTTTATACTTTAGTCCTTGTAGAAAATGTAATAGGGATGTTCGGCGTGTCGGGCCGTTTACTTACAGTTTCCAAGTTGAATAAATTAGACACGAACAAAACCGTGTCTTTTACCTCTCGTCTATTTTAACACACTCAATATTGTACAGTAAATTGGGGGGAAATAAACAATAGGGGGTAGGGTAACAACGACTGAATTTGGGGCCACCTATCGGGGGCCCCCAAGGCAATAGTCGCGTAGGTGCGCCGGTGTTGTTGTGCGGCGTCCTGATCTCGTCGTCGTCTGTTGGAATGGAATATTCCTAACACACTCCCCACCAGAGCCCGTAGCATCCGGCTCGACATCTTCGACGACGTCTTCCGGTTCTTCGGGAGCTGGCATAGCGTCTCCGATAGCGAGATCGATTTCTGGTTCTGGCAGAGTTGGATTTGGATCCTCTTCCGGCTCCTGGATCGGTTCCGGATTTCCAATTTCGACGTCTTCGGCGAGATCTTCTCGCAGCTCTATAGGGTGAAGACATTGAATGGCTCTATTAATTAAATTACCATTTGGAATCTTGAGCATGACAGAACGGATGAGTCCGTCGCGGCTTGGAATCAGTTCCTTCACTACTCCGGTAGACCACATGAGTCGTTTGGAGTGTTCGTCGTGGATAACAACGACTTCTCCTAGGCGGATCTTCCTTCCGGATTTTCCTTTGGAGTGGAAGTTGTCTAGTTGGAGTAGATAATCGTCGACGAATCTAGCACAGATGTCAGCGACATATTCCCTCCTGTTCTTGTCCATCTCTTGTAGTACGATGCTGGTCGATGTAGGATCCAGCAAGTTAACGGCTGGCTCCGGATCGGCACGAGTAGAACGTCTGTTGTTTAGAAATTGGTTAGGAGTTATCGGAAGTGGATCGTCAGCTCCTTCCCCAATATAGCTGAGTGGGCGGGCGTTGATTACGCTCTCGATTTCTGCTAAACTCGCTTCCAGTTCCATGTAGTCAAGGCAGGCTCGACCGTTGGAGCGTCGCAGCAGATCCTTGACGCTCCTCACCATCCGTTCCCAGAATCCTCCCCACCATGGCGCTAGGCTGGCGGAAAATATCCAAAGGGTTTTTCTGGACGCGAGAAAGTCTTGAATGATGGGATCGGCGTGAATAGTTCTCAGGAATCGGTCGACACATCGGAACGTTTGCGCGTTGTCCGAATACATCACTGAGACGGGTCCTCGTCTAGCTGCGAATTTTCGAAAGGCTAGTAAGAAGGAACGCGCCGTCATATCGGGTAGTAGTTCCAAGTGAACCGCTCGAGTGACTGCACACGTAAAAAGACAAACATAACTTTTAAGATGGTTCGTTTTCTTAGCTTTAGTTGTTGTTATTAAGATGTCTTGGATTTCGACATCTTCTTCGACTGAATCCTCTTCGCCTACGATTAGAGCTTCGATTGGAGCGTCTCCTTCAGCGGGTGGCTCCTCGATTCGCTCTTCAGTTGGATCGTCTGCTGGCGTCGGATCCTGGACGCTTGGTGGAGCTTTCCTTTTCTTCCTTCGCTGTGCTGGTTTGTACAGCAGTGGTCCAGCGAAATCGACTCCTGTAACGTGAAAAGATTGCGCATGTTTGAGTCGGTTTAAAGGAAGAGGGGCTGCTAGTTCCTGGAATGGTGGCGATGTCAGTTTTTTACATTCCACACAAGTAAACAGAATCTTTTTCACTTGCTGTCGTCCTTTAACTATCCAGAATTTTTCTTTCAACTCTGATAGTGTCACCTTTGCTCCTGCATGTAGTAGCGACTCGTGTTTGTCTGTAATTAAGAAAGTGATTACTATATGTGATGCAGGAAGCAAAATTGGGGGATCGATGTTCCTATCTCTTAGGGCAAGTGATACTCTCCCATGGATTCGAACGAGACGGTCTCTGGCGTCCCAGATTGGAAAAAGTGCAGCGATTTTCTCCTTGGGCTGGATTGTGTTGTCTAACTGTAGCGATTCAAACGCCTTAGGATACCGCTCTCGTTGGAGCTGTCTGTAGATCGTTAGTTCCGCTTCATCCAGCTCCTCTCTGGATAATCTTGTAATCCGGATAACTTTTCCACTTCCTTTTCCATCTGGTCCAATTGCCTTTATCGACTCCATTCGTTCTGGACCGGGAGGTCTGAGCTTCTTTTGACTCCTGCTGAGGAATCGTGAGACCCAGGCTGTACGTCTTAACAGTCGATTCCAGGTGGAAATTTTGTCGAGATTCCAGTCGACGGAGGCTGTTGGAATTGCGATGGCTGCTGTTGTGCTGACCGTCGTACTCCTAGCTTCCGATTCCATTTCGGACTGGATTGTTTGTGGAATTTGGTCGTTGGGAGAATCTGGCCATTCCGTTTCTTCTCCTTTGAGCCAAATCGGGCCGTTCCACCAAAGAGTTGAGGTTACCAGCGTTGGCGCTGGCGCTCCCCGCGAGGCAAGATCGGCCGGATTTTGGAGACCTGGACAGTGTCTCCACCACTCGGGTTGTGAAAATTTTCGAATCGTTTCCACTTGATTTCGGACGAATGGTTTCCATTTGTTCGGCTCTCCTCTAATCCATCCTAGTGCAACCAAGGAGTCTGACCAGTAGATAGTTCTCCAATACTGGACTTGCATTGCATTTTTTACGACTTCACCTAAACGTACGGCTAAAAGTGAGCTCAGCAATTCTAAACGCGGTAAAGTTACTTTTTTCTTAGGTAGAGGTGCAACTCTCGTCTTGCTGGCCAGTAGGATGATGAGTGGATCTTCTTGTCCTTTTTGGAGTCGGG
This sequence comes from Daphnia pulex, assembly GCF_021134715.1. Lineage (NCBI taxonomy): Eukaryota > Metazoa > Arthropoda > Branchiopoda > Diplostraca > Daphniidae > Daphnia > Daphnia pulex. The sequence continues at coordinate 9,173,542 of NC_060019.1, read as the reverse complement.
CGTAGGCTACGGCTCCATACGCTGCTTCAGAAGCGTCTCCGAAGACGTGAATTTCGTGAGAAGTGACTTTTTCGGATAGTCCGATCCATCGTGGAATTTGTAGTTCGGTGAAATCGGCGAGACCAGTCATCACTATCTTCCAAGATTTTTGGATATCGGCTGGAGCTGCTTGGTCCCAACCTATCTCCTTTTCCCAGAGCTTCTGGTAAATAATCTTTAATAAAAGTACAGTGGGAGATAAAAATCTAATTGGATCAAAAATTCTTGCCGAGATACTGAGTATCTTTCTTTTGGTGATTTCCGTTCCCACTTCTTCCACTGCTTGGATGATGGATGCTGGGTCGAATTTGAACGAATCGGATCCGGTGTCCCACCGGATTCCTAACACCTTCTGTTGGCCGTCCAAGGCTGGGGAGAGTAGGCCTACGACTTGATTCGACAGTCCTTTCTCCTTCAGGTGTTGTTTGAGGTCTTCGTTGTTGGTTGCCCAGCTTCTCATGTTGAGTTGGGCGTCACTAAAGATCTCGTCCGTCTCATCGACTCTTTTCTTGGCGATTGATAAATTGTTTGCTCCGCCGAGGTAATCGTCAACGTACAAACTTTCTTCCAGCTGTTGAATAGTTTCTGGAAAACGAGACTTTAGTGATTTGAAATGTTTGTTAATTGTAACACGTAGGAGAAAGGGGCTAGAACTAAGGCCAAAGGGCACTCTCTTCCACTTGTAGGCAATAAGAGGCGATCCAGCCACTGCTGGATCCCTGGGCCATAAAAACCTGATTGCTTCAGCATCTTCCGGCTGCAGGGCGATGTTTAGAAAGGCTTTTTCTATGTCGGCGATCCAGGCAATCTCGTACTTTCTGAAGCGTAATAGCACTGATAGGAGATCGGGATTGAGATTTGGTCCGGTCTCCAACACGTCGTTCAGACTTGGTCCAAATTTCGTTTTTGCTGCTCCGTCAAAGACGGGTCTGATTTTCGTCGTTGATTTGTCGCCTCTGAAGATCGGATGATGTGGGAGATAGGTGTGAAGTTCTTCGTAGTCCATGTTCGCCTCCTCGACGAATTTGCTGTCGATGAGCTTTTGGATTTCTGCGTGGTAATTCACCAAGTCTCCTGGATTTTTTCTCAATCTTGTTATTGTGCTTTCCACTCTTCCGGTGGCCAACGGGAGATTTTTCTGAAGTCTCCACTTGTCAGTTGTCCAAGGGATCGGTGTACAGTATCTTCCATCTGGCCATCTCGTTATTTTTTCGTCAAAGAAATCGAAGCGATCATCCGATTCCACTGCATCAGCGCCTTCAAGGTTCGCAAAATTTTCTATTTTCCAGAAAAGAGAAAGGTCGAAATTAGCAGCAACTTGTTCTTCCTTCTCAAACCATTTACTATCTTCTTCTCCGCTGGATCCGATTGGGGCATCTGAGAATGACGCTCCTATTGGCGTAGTTTGGGGACTGGCCGTTCCAGTCTCCTTTTCCATCGGAGTTTTGTTTGCTTGAGTTGAAAGGATTTTTCTTTTTTGGCTACTTGTCGCGAATGTTGACGTAATCTGTGGAATCGGGTAACTTGATGTTAAAATTAAATTTTGGATTACTTGAGTTCCTGTCTTCGATTTTGCTTCTTGAGATGGTCCAGCAATCATTCTTCCGAGTTTCGTTTGAAACGCGCGCAATCCGCATGGACTCTGTATGGCGGCTTCATTCGACATGATCTGGAACATCTGGTCCATTCCGACTAAAATTCCAATTGGCTGATCTTCGGTGTGTGCCATCTCGAATCTGTCGTCGGCCAATTTTTCGTTTTGGATCCAGAGGCTGTTTGCAAATTCGGATCCTACGTACGGGCCGGTATCTGAAATGTGATCCGATTCTAAAGCCATTAGTGTAACTTTTGGGGCGCCTTGCCAGGTGCCCCTTACTTGCATTTCGACGTTTTTTGTCATTTCGGGCTTGTTGGGTTCCTTTTTCTTAAACACTCTTGTGCTGATGTTTTCCACCGCTACTGTCTTCATGTTAAGTTGCGATGAGAGTGATTTCAGCACCCAAGAACGATGACTTCCGTCGTCTGCAAATAAAATCGCTCTTGTTTCGTTACCGTTTTGGCCGCTGATGATGACTGTTGCCGTTTTCAGCATCAATTGTCCAAAGCTGCTTGCACAGGCTGTGGTTGTCAAAGTTGGATCGCTGGCCACGATTATTGCTGCTGTTGTGGGATTGGTGACTCTGACGTCTCCTTTGTCGCAGAGAGCGGTGTGGTGCCTCCCTCCGCACTTGTTGCAGTTCCGGGCGGATGTGCAATCCTTCAGCGCGTGTTTGTCTCCAAAACAGTTGACGCACCTTTTCAAATCAAAGATTATCTTTTTCCTTTCCGTCAGCCCTTTCGGACATTTTGTCGGCCAGTGAATTTGGCTGCAGAAGATGCAGGGCCTTTCGCACACAATCCAACTTGGGTTAAATTTAACGTTTTTATTTTTTAAGGCGGATTTAACCTGAGGAGCTGGACTTGCTTTGGCTCCTACTGCCAATTGTGATGCTGTTGCCGGCTGTGGATTTGCCGGTTTGGGCTGTTTAGGAGCTGGAGACGATTTCTCCTTTTCCACACCTTTGATTCGGTTGAACCTTTCGGCCGCGTCGATTTGATCTCCAATGAATTTGATGACCATCTCGATGTCCGTTGATTTGTTTGTTGGCGATTTTGCCCATTCTTGTTGGAGCCTGGTAGGAATTAATTTGATTAATCTTGCTCCGAGGAGTCCGCCAAAGGAACTTGTGGGGACTCCTAACGTTTCCAACGCGCTAATGTGCGATTGGAGATTCAGCTGGAAGCTCCTCAGAGCTGGAACGTCGTTCCCGTCCTTTACGGGCTGCAAGGCATCCAGTTTCTCAATGTGCGCGTCGATTAGAACGTCCGTCTTCCCGTACATCCTTTTCAGTTCGTCGATTGCGACTTGGTAATTCGCATCTGTTAATTCAAGATTGTTAACCAACAGGTACGCCTCACCTTTAAGATATTCCTTGAGGTAATCGAATTTTTGGACGTTTGAAAGAGATGAAGAGTGGACAGCTGCGTTAAAGGATTCCCAGAATTGGGTCCATTCCAGTACGTCTCCTTTGAAGTGCTTAATTTGTCGCTGCGGCAATCGTATCGACTGTACGGCTGAAGCTGGGGCTGGTGCTGCCGTCACGTTGATTACTGGCGCGGGAGGTGCCGGAATGGCCGCCATGATTTGGGCAATAATTTGCGCCATCTGTGCTTGACTTGTTGCTGGATTTGCTGCTTGATTTGCTGCTTGATTTGCCGCTTGATTTGCTGCTTGGCTTGTTGCCTGTTGTTGGAAGAGCGCTAACAATCGTTTGTCTCTGTCCTCTTCTTTCTTTGCCTCTTGCTTTTCTTTCACGTCGTCCAACCATTCTTGCTTCTTCTGCTTGATGATTGATCTTGCTCCAGACACTTCATCTTGAACTTGGAGAAAGGTGTCCAGATCCCCATCAATCTCCTCCTGCGCGGCCTTGGTCGCTATTAATTTCTCCTTGATTTCTTTTGTTGCGCTTTGGTAGCTTTCGAAGAGACTTTTCAATCTTGTTTCTAAGGTTTCTAGTTCTTTAACATCTTCTTGGGCCATTACTTGATTTGCAAATCCGTTGATCCGGGTTATTGCTCTTGTTATGTGGCCTTTGGTGGCTGACCTTGTGTTTTTCATTGACTGAACCATTCTTCCTGGTTGTGTAGCTCTTCAAGAGCTGTTGACTGGGGAAAAGGAGATGAAATAGAGAATTAATTTAATTTTTTTTTTTTTTTCGATCACTTATCGACTGATTTGCCCGTTTCCTTTTCCTGTTTTCCTTGGGGTTTCGTGGAACGGATGAGTTTCCGTTTTTTGTTTCCACTTTGTTTGAAATCCCTTGGATGTATCTGAAAAAGAATCGATTTAAATTTGGAGCTAGGGTAATACCCAGGCTCCTGCAAAAATCCGGGCTGGATGACTCAATTAAGTGAATCTGGTTTTTTTCTGTTGTTGGTGGCGCCACTTGCGGCGTGCCACTACACTTTGCGAGAGAGGAAATAAAGTTTTTTTTTTTTTGGTGGCGCCCCTTGCGGCGTGCCACTACACTGAGCGTGAGCGAGAAATAATTTTTTTTTTTTTTGTTGGTGGCGCCCCTTGCGGCGTGCCACTACAGTGAGCGTGAGAGAGAAATAGTTTTTTTTTTTTTCGTTTGGATGCACCGATGTTTCGGGATCCTATGTAAGAGGGTTTTTTTTCTTTTTTTTTTTTAAGGAAGGACAGATGGACAGAGAATATTCATTCAATAATTGTATTTAGCGGTTGTTTTGGAGACCTTTCGGCTCCTCTGTGAATGTTGAGAGAAAGAGAAAGATTATTTCTGACTCGATACCATCAGCAAGCGAAGAATGGATACGGGAGGACACACGTGCAATGAAAAGAGGAGACGAAATCCCAGTAGTTTAGCCCAGGCCGATCTATGGGCCAGAGGTTGGGACGGCGTGTTCAATGGCCGCCCCCTCAGGCTAGCCCGACAACGAAAGGCACAAAAAAGTCGAAAGAAAAAAAATGGAATTTTTGGGCATAGGTTCCCCCCTTTTCTACGTCTTTTTTGTTTTTACAATTTAGTAGTTTTAGTTTGGGCAGATTTTAACCACCCAACAACAAAAGAAAGAAACAAAGATAAACGTTTGGGGGGTCTAGAATTGTGTAGCCCCAACCGGCTTCACAATTTTGAGTTTTGAGTGAGTTGATTTGAGTGATTTGAGAGGGAGGACACGGTTATGCACTGGGTTAAAAACCGTTCGAAGGACCATGTAGAAAATGTAATAGGGATGTTCGGCGTGTCGGGCCGTTTACTTACAGTTTCCAAGTTGAATAAATTAGACACGAACAAAACCGTGTCTTTTACCTCTCGTCTATTTTAACACACTCAATATTGTACAGTAAATTGGGGGGAAATAAACAATAGGGGGTAGGGTAACAACGACTGAATTTGGGGCCACCTATCGGGGGCCCCCAAGGCAATAGTCGCGTAGGTGCGCCGGTGTTGTTGTGCGGCGTCCTGATCTCGTCGTCGTCTGTTGGAATGGAATATTCCTAACAGTCCTGATGTTATTTTCTGTGGCTACACCATCCCTCATCCATCTGAAAACAAGTTGCACTTGAGGATTGAAACAAAAAGCATATCTGCTGTTGATGCTCTCAGAGAGGGACTTGAACAACTGCAAAACTTGAGTGATCATATCCTTAAAACATTTGAGGTAATTGTAATGAAACATCTCAGTTATATTTGAGTTAATAATTTGTATTATTACAGACAGCAGTGGTGGACTATAAGTCAAATCAGATGGAAGTGTAAAGTTTTCAATGTTGTATTGATAATCAGAAATACAACCTCATTCTTCGTAATACCTTTTCTTTAATGCACGGTATTTTCTTAGCATGTAGAGTGCTACAGAAACATAAATTATTAAGTATGTATAAGTAAATATTAATAATGTATTTCCTTTCGAAGAAAACAAGAAGTGATAAGTTACCTTCTAGTTCTTTGATAACAAATTCTCCTCTTGCTATTGCTGAGTCAATTTCTTTTTGGTCTTTCAGAGCACTGTTCTTCATGAAAGCATTTTTTAGTTTATTACGAAAATATGGGTAACCACCTGGGTAATCTTTGCCAAGATGTAACATCTACACAGTTCCACAGAAATGTAAGTGAAACATCTTCATGATCATAGTAAAAGCAGTAGGTTCACAATACCGTTTTGTACAATGCACGAGACTGCTGCGACATTTTAAAAACGAATGTGGATTGGTTTTATTTCAAAAATTTTAGTTTTCTCCTTAGTCCACAGCAATGGCACACAAACAAACCAACTGCTTAAACTGGTAGTAAATAAAAAACAAAACAAAATTACAACATGCTAAACATGCAGGACGCCAAAAGGCATAAAAATACGATCAATTTACAAACTCTTGAAAAAAAACATTACATCTACGTGTGAAACGTCAAGGAAAAATCAAGGTGAACTCCTCCTTTTGTAGTACACTTCGACCCTGAGGCAGTACTGTTCTAGTACAACAAAATCTCGTCTTCGTCTGCTGTACTTTTGTTGGGTGTTACTAAAACGCGAAGCGAAACGGCGGAACGCGAAACTCCTAAAACGCGAAACAGTGGTGCGAAACGGTCCCAAAAATTTTCGGGACCGTTTCGCAGTTTAGGCGCTAGAGGTCTTACTAAAATGCGAAACCGTAGACGCGAAACAGTCGACGTCAGTAGCTCAGTGCATTGTTAAAAGCATGGTTAAAAGTTAACTACTTACTAACCTAACTAACTACCGAACTGGCTGTTGATATGTATGTTGGCAGTTGAGTTTAAATGTGTGTACACGGAACGCTCTGTCTCGGTTTGTCTCATTGACAAAAGCAGCAGCAAAAAATAAAAAAAGCAGAAAAGTTGAAATTATTCGAGAGAGAAAAAGAAAAACAAGTTCGTTTCAAAGAGACTAAGTAGTCACGAAGACGTCGTTATCGTTCGTTTTTTTTGGCTTCTTCTTCTTTTTTACTCTTTTTTTCTCGTCGACTGATGTTAAAAAAAAAGAAAAAGTATTAATATGATACTAAAATGTCTACACGGTTGGTACTATTATACACATCATCCCACAGCTTCAAACCAAAAATATAATATTTCAACAGGTGTGGGTTAATGATGATGAGCACCGGTCTCGTCATATCACGACCACCACTTCTTTTATAATTTAGCGTTATAGACGACAAAATAAATCTATTCCGATCAATTCTGATTGCGAGTCAAACACATAAAAATGTCGTCCTTGGGAATATGATTTCTTTTTCTATCAAATTAAAAAAGAAAATAATAAAATAGAAGATTTATTTTTTGGGGTTATTTTGTTTAAGAGCCTTTTTTTTCTAAACGCTCCGGAGCATTCGAATAAAAGAGCATCCATCAGCAATGGCGAGACGTTGTGCAAGAGCTACTTCGGTTTGGCCACGCTCCAAGTGCTTCGACCGGCTTCGACAAAAGACGACGGGAAATACACAGCCATATGGCCAGGGTGAGAAAGCGCAAAGCGGCATACATGCATTCATTGCCTTACTCATTATCAAAATCAATTAACGGCGAATTATCTTGTGTAGAATTGATGCCCAAATAGCTATACCGGCCAGTTTAATTTCAGAAACTATAACCTATTTATGTCTGAGTCTGTAATTATTGACTTTGTACGAAAATATGTATGAATAAACCAACAGAACTTGTTACCAAGCCCATCTTTGTTATTCAATTACTCTTTGAATCTGTTCAAACTACAATAAACGGTGGAATTCAAGATGTTCATATTATTTATTTAAATTAAATAATAGTATCATTTTTAAATTTCAAAAGTAAAATATTTCGCAAGTAGTTTCGCAATTTAGGATGCCCTTGGGCGTTCAGAAATTTAAAAACTGGATATTTTTTATATTTCAAAAATCAAAGGTTTCGCAAATGGTTTCGCACTTTAGGATGCCCTTAGGCCATTGGACCCGCGAAACGGTCCCCAATTTTTGGGACCGTTTCGCACCACTGTTTCGCGTTTTAGGAGTTTCGCGTTCCGCCGTTTCGCTTCGCGTTTTAGTAACACCCACTTTTGTTTACGACTTTTACGTAACTCAGTAAAGACGTTTTGGCTAGCTTCATAATTTATAAAGAAAAATTTTCACAATGGCTCAATCAAATATTTTTTCTCGACTTCTACATCCAATCAGACAGTTAACATTTAGGGTAGGTGTTGATTTGTTAAAGAATGGTTCATGAAACTAAATTGTTATGTAATATTTTCAATAGTGTGATAAAGTTACCGTATTGAGATTTCTGTCATCCGACACCAGCAGCGGAGATATGTATGAATTCTATAATCTTAAGATTTTTTTTCATTGATAGAATAATATAAGTTGTTAAAAATATCAGGTACCCCTCACCTCAAACTGAACCATGGATTCCACCATATGTTGAAAGGGAAAATGAGTCATCCACTTTGAAAAAGGCCAGGTATTGGTTTTCTCTTCAATTACTTATATCTGAGTTTATTGTTGTAAACAATTTTCACATCTCCACAGACTAATGTATCAATCCAGAAAACGTGGTATGTTGGAAAATGGTTTGATTCTCAGCACATTTGCCTCACGCTACTTGGATGGAATGAGTGATGATCAAATGTCTTTATATGACAGACTGATCAATTTACCCTCAAATGATTGGGATATTTACTATTGGGCAACTGGTGTAAGAGAGACACCTGAAGAGTTTAACAATGAAATCATGGATCTATTGAAGGATCATGTAAAAAATAAAGATAAGGAATCAAGATTTAAACAACCTGATTTATATTGATGATTTCCATATGGATGATTGTATTTAGAATTGATTTAATACATCTTAAATCTTATTTTTCCCACCAACTTATTCTTGTATTGCATCAACTCTCATTCTTTGATGAAACCTCCAGCAAGTATGCTTTATAAACTTTTTCTTGGGCTTGCCATAGTTTCTCCAACTTCTTAAGCTGGCCTTTGCTGACTTCTTTGCCATCCTTGTCTAAGGTTGGCATCCCTTTCTCGTCGAAAGCAGAATATTTATCCGTTTCACCTAGATCAAAGAAACACGTTAATCATTTAAGTTATAATGATTGATGGCACAAACAATTAAATCTATCTTTACTTCTGAATAGTTCAGTGGGAGGCATGCGTCGTTTTGCTTCCTTTTCGGCTTCTTTGGCTGCTAATTCAGCCTTTTTACGTTCTTTCTCAGCTTTTTTGGCTTCCTCAGCCAATCTTTTGTCTTCTTTCTCCTTAAGCAGTTCCTCACGTGGGACAAGCTTCAAAGCAGGAGGCTGATTTTCCCGATCTTCGAGTCTTACGCCCAGGTTAGGCAAAACGTCATCTCGAATTTGATCGCAAAGTTCGAGAACGCGTGTTGCACGTAATTGACGAGCCTCTTTTCTCACTTCTTCTCGGAAGTCTGCGAGCGCTTCAAGGACAGGCATTACGATTTCTTCAACATTATCGGTACCTCCACTAGACGATTCAGAGGGGAATCCAAGGGTTTGCTTGCCTTCAATCACGCCAAAGATCTGGAACAACCGCGTTACATATTCGGCAATGACCTTGATTAGAACCCGGTTGGCAGATTGCTTCAGCTGTGCCAGGTATTTATTGCAAGCCGATATCATGCTTTTAATCGCTTCCAGAGACGTTTTAGTGTCTATGTTATCGCAGAGAGCTTCCCGTACTCGATTTTTCGTTTCGACGAATCGGGTGTTGACTTCCTGCTCAGCTGTGCTCCATTTTTGAAAATATTCTGCGGCAGTATTCGATGACGGGCCATTCCTCAAAAGATCCTTGGCATTTAAGAAGAATTCCCTTAGCATTTTTTCGTAACTCGATGCTTCATCCATTGCACTGTCACTATAGTCGAGTGTTTCTTTCCATGGGTGAAGCAAGAAAAAGATGCGCAATTCGCGGCTGCTATTTCTACTCAACGCATCTTGTATGGTGATGAAATTCTTGAGGGATTTAGACATTTTACAACCCTGTAGAATAATGTCCATTATAGTTTTCTATTGGGTGGAAGAACGGAAAAAGTTTACGGAAGTTTGTATAGTACCTGGATGGTCAGATGACCAGTATGAAGGAAATAGCGAACCCATTCATCATTATCGTAGTAGGCTTCAGATTGGGCTAGTTCATTGTCGTGATGAGGGAACTTTAGGTCGACGCCTCCTGTGTGAATATCCATTGATGACCCTAGAATTGCACTTGCCATCACACTGCATTCAATATGCCACCCAGGACGTCCTGAATAGAATAAAATAAAATAAAATAATTTAATTATTAATTCATTACGTTGGTTCGACATTTTTTAGTTGAATTTTACCTTTCCCCCAAGGAGAATCCCAGGAAGGTTCACCACTCTTTGAAGTTTTCCATAGCGCAAAATCGTTAGGTGATTTTTTCTCACTTAACCGATCTTCAGAGACACTTAGATCACCTTCTCCTTCTTGCAATGCCTTTGAGTCACCGTAAGCTTCAGGTACCAATTTCGCATACTTGTGATTCTTTTGCGAATCGAACTTTGAGACATTGAAGTATACAGAGCCATTTGCTATACAATGACAAAAGAGTCATTAACCGTGACGAGATAATAGAAAAAAAGAGATAAAAACTCACCTGAATATGCAAGTCCACGTTCAATGATTCGTGAGATGTAATCCACGATCTCCGGGACATATTCGCTAACACGCGTAATAACATCGGCTGGTAGAACATTGAGAGCGGCCATATCTTTGTAAAACTCTTCTTCCCAATGTCGCGGAAGAGACGCGAAAATTGCGTTATCTGAAACATCCATGCCGTGCTTCGAGTCGAGCCAATCGCTCAAGACGTCTTTGGCTTCAGCCAACAAAAAGCTCTTTGCTTCGGATAATCCTTGACCAAGCTTGATTGTTTCGGTGAATTTTTCAATCGCGGCAGTGACTTTGGCCAACATCTTCTCCTGCATAACTTTCTTGTCGGGATCGGTGGTTACTGCCATTTGCTTAGAAAGACGATCAACAGATTCCTTGACATCTGTTTGAAGAGTTTCAAGTTCACTCATCTCAGTTGCATACTTTTCATATAAATAATTTTGCCTTGCTCTTTTAATAATTTTGTCGTCAATATCAGTGATATTCATTACATAAGTAATGTCATATCCAAAGTAGTCTCTTAAGACCCTTCTCAGGATATCAAAAGACATGTATGAACGGGCATGTCCCATGTGGGATGCATCATAGACTGTTGGTCCGCAAGAATACCAGGTGATATTTTTCCCATTCTGAGGAGTAAACACCTCCTTCTTACGAGTCAGACTATTGTAAATCTTCAGCTCCATGCTGCTGTTGTTTAAGGGGGCTTCAGACATAATAGGTGAACAAGGTACAACCAATTTCTCAATGTGTTCCAAAAATTATTATTTATCCCTTCGAAACTTCTCACTCTGTAAGTAAAATCTAGTCATTAATATTTTGAAATGTCTGATGCAATAGTTAAAATGTCTTACTTACTTCTATCTTCTACCTAAATTGCCAACCACTCCAACTATTATATATTTTTGCGATTTGCACGTTAACAGATTTGTGAATGTCACCAGTTAACTTTAACGTTATAAGGAAGTTAACAATTAATAAATTTGAAAAATAAATGCTGGTTCGAATGATAACGATCAAATGAATCCGAAACCGGTGCGTACCTTTGACGGTGTATTCGGTTTGTTTCTTCCAACACCGCAACACGTCAAGTTAGATAGAAATTGCGAGTGAGCCGATAACAGCGATAACAAATGTGGTGATCTTTTATGCTGCAATTTTAAAAGGTAGTAATTTTTTTAATAATAATTTTAAAAAATCAAGAACTGGTTTTAGAAAATTTTGGAAAGCGTGAAAGTGTTGAAACAAAGAATTAAAAAAAAAAAAAAATCGTTGATTTATCTGTAGGGGAACACGGTGGCAATGTCGCCATTACAGACGAACTTCTGTACCGGGATCGTGAGCGTGGCCTATATCCGGATTTTTTTGACAAGCAACTTCTAATAAAGGAATCTTTTTTTCCAGTTTGTTTTGAACAATTTATCAGGATGAGTTTACCAGCATTTATCGATTTAACGGTCGAAGAACAGGTTAGTTTCCCCATAAATTTAGTCCGGTAGATGCTAAACTGTTGTGGCGATGAAGTGTGGAGTCTGCCAGTAGCGTACACCTTTCTGTGTTATAGACAATTTTCCCTACTAGTATTTCTAATTTTTATACCTGTTTTACCACCTGGAGAAAGCAAATAACTGTTATATAGTACTGAGACAAAATTTAAGACATCAAGGCTTTGAATTGGTCATTGTATTCATATCTGTCTTTTTAGGCTACTGAATTGTGTAGCTATTTCAAGGCTCTTGGAGCATCAAATGTGGATGATGATCAAAACTCAGATCTTAGCAACATTGTTGCTGTTGCAGATCTCTGTTTCAAAGTAAGTGACAATTTTATTTCAATTAGTAGTGTGTGTTTACACTATTTTCTTCTTTGAAGGAGGGCAATGAAGTGGAATCTGAGGGAGTCTTGAATAGCATTGTATCTATGCTCGTTCTTCTCCCCAATGAAAAAGCTGAACCAATAATTACTACGTTTTGCCAAAAGCTTGCAAAACCCCCCTCAAACAAGTTGGGACTTGTTTGTCTGAGAGTGTGAGCATTTGAAATTTGAAGTTTACATAATGAATTGTCTAACTATAATTTTGATTCTTTAGTCTGTCTGTACTATTTCATGGGCTTGATCCTGTGAGTACAACGCGTTACACGGTCTATCACACGCTAGTCCAAGTTGCTGGACAAGTGGAACAGATGAAGACAGTGTTCACGGATCTAGATAAAATGCGTACTCAACTAGGGCCATGCAAACCTAACAACGAGCAGATGCAAAAACTCCTCCGAAGTTTACATGAAGCTCTCCTCAACTCCAGAGAAAGGTAAAGTATTGAAGTTAAACAAATAATTGTAACAATAAATCAAACCAGTGTTATTATTCAGTGAACTGGCCTCCAAAGTGATGGTGGAGTTGTTGAGCACTTACACGACCGAAAATGCTTCACAGGCTCGTGAGGAAGCTCAACGCTGCATTGTTGCTTCATTGGCTGATCCCAACACTTTCCTTCTCGATCATTTATTGACTTTGCAACCTGTGAAAGGTTTATAAAAATTACTTTGAAGTTAAATCAGTTATTAATTAATTTTTGTGTACAGTTTTGGAAGGTGCCCTTTTGCACGATCTGTTGACCGTATTCGTGACGGAAAAGCTGTCAGCTTATTTGAAGTTTTATGAGGAAAAGAAAGATTTTGTTGAAGGACTAGGTATTTACTGGAAATTTTTAAGTATTTTTTTAAGAATTTTAAGTAACAATGATTTTTAGGTCTGAAACATGAGCAGAACCTTCGAAAAATGCGAATTTTGACTTTCATGCAGTTGGCTGAAAATTCCGTAGAGCTCCCTTTCGAAACGCTCGAGAAGCAATTACAACTAACCGAAGATCAAGTAGAGGAATTTGTCCTTCAAGTCCTTAAGACGAAATTGGTGCGCGCACGAATGGATCAGTTGAACAAGAAAGTGCTTGTTTCATCAACCATGCATCGGACATTCGGCAAGCAGCACTGGCAGCAGTTGCGTGAGTTGCTGACTACTTGGCGAGGCCACCTCAGACAGGTCAAAGATTCCATGCTAACCATCGTTAACGAGCAAGCCGAACTTCTCGCTCAGCAATCCTGAACCGATTAGAGAAGAAACAAAAGACTTCAAATTATCCCGCTATCCATCTCTATTAAGGTTTTGTGGAAATAAACGATGACGCCGGCACATTATCTGACAAAATCAGACTTTGATCATTATTTCTGTTTTGTTTCCAACATACTGTTGTTTGAAAGTAGGGTAGGAGATAAAAAAAAAATTCTTTTTTTATTATGCTTATTATATGCAACGTGTAAACGTGAGTTAATTCAGGTAGTCTGATTTTTGGCCGGCAGATGTCTCTTTTTCTCACGTGTTGTCTTTTGAAGATCCACACATTTTTGTTTCAGTAGTTGAGAAAAATCTTTTATTTATTACTCAGAATTTTTGGTGAAAATGTCTGTCTATCACGATGAAGTTGAAATCGAAGATTTTGAATATGATTCGGACAGTGAAATTTACTTCTATCCTTGCCCTTGTGGAGATCGGTTTGAAATCACCAAAGTAATGTGACGTCCCCATTCCTTACTCAGATTCCAAGCTTATTAAAAGGTTTACTTTTATTTCAACAGGAACAGCTAGAAAATGGGGAAGAGGAAGCCACATGTCCGAGTTGTTCACTTATAGTAAAAGTAATATACAACAAGGTATGTATATGAGCAAGTGGAAGTTCTGGAAGCAACTGGCTTTCAGCCTGTATAGCATTACACAATATGTCTAATATTTAGTTTTAAAATTTACTTACATTCATGAATGACATATTTATTTAAACATACAGGAAGAATTCATGCAGAGCGAGGAAATCACGTATTCATCCCCAAATAAGAAAGAGTCACTCACAACATAAACTAGTTATTTTAGTATACTTAAGTAGGATTGAATAATTTTCAGAAATTGCATTTTTTTGTGTATTAAATTTTGTCCATTCTAAAATTTGCCATGAAGAATCACAAATGAATCTTGTCATTTATCATTCTTATTGCTTCTTTCACGATTGATCTGTCCAATTGAGCTTGTGATCAATCCTCTACTGTTAGGATCTTCTTTATTCATTTCCTTTTGCTTTTCTTCTATGTCTTTCATGAACAACTTCCTAAAATGAAAAACAATATTCAAATATCTCCTTTGCTGGAATGAAATTGAGATTTATCAGTTCTGTACTGAGCAAGTCTTTCAATGTCTCACCGATATTGAAACCCCATGTAGAATGTTCCCAAAATGAATCCTTATGAAGAAAACAATTTTTAACCAATTACTATTCAATGGCTTTGTAATTAAATTTACCAAAAACGATTGGAAATCGAAGAAAAGCAGCTCGACTCCTTGACGAATTTTTCATTTTCATCAGTACCTACAATGTATACTGTATACAATTATGGGTAGATTGTTATTATGAAGTAGTTTTTGATCATGGTCGTGGTCGACCATTTGGAGTAGAATGATCTGTGCGGCATCTAGCGAGGACTTCCTAACTTGAAATTTTACGAAGGTCTCGGGAATTTTCAATCGAATTAATTGAACGTTATTTAATGAACGTTTACGTTTCGGGAATTAATAACTATTACTGATATAGTGATTAATGTTAGAAGTTAAATGAAATTAAACTATGTTTAAAATAACCATTAGCTTAAGAGAGGTTGACTTTGATTACCATTACCATGAAATAAGAATTTTATCACACTGTAGGATGATGATGATAAACTTAAGAGAATGTGTCAATGTGACAATTTCTTTCCACTTGTATTGTAACTACTAGGATCAAAGGAAATAGTTAGCCATGTTATGTTATGTTCTTTTGCTCATCAGTTTCAATATTCTCTATTGGTTCTATGCTGAATTTAGTTTCTCTGCTGCTAGTTTTAAACATTTTGAATTTGCCTTCTTTTGCAAGTTCCTTCATCAAGTCATTATACATTTGTTCCTATTGTTAAGAGAAATGATTAAATATGATAAATTTGGTACAGTACTATTATGAATTTTCCATTACCACTTTTTTCTCATCTTTTGAAACATTTGAGATGGATGCTTTAACAAAATGGCCCTTAGAAAGCCATTTCCTTATATTGTTTAATTTTGCATCCAAGTCATGCTTTTCAATTTTATCTTTAAATGTAATCATCTTGGGAGACTTCTTCTTAAGTTTGGCAAATCCTATCAAACAAAGCACTCAATTTTCATCTGACCAGTATGTAATTGAACTTCTTTAATGTTTACACCTGAATACCTTCATCATGGAGTTGGGAATCAATTGAAGAAGAATAACGACGAATTAATTCCAACGAACCTAACTGGATAGTATTTACTTTTGCGTGGGGGCGAAATTGATTTTTAGCTGCAAGCAAGGTAAACCTTCGAGCTTGGCTTATAACTCGACTCATGGTTAGAATTGCATCACATACAGGGACAGTCGTTCATATTTAAACTGACCTCGATATTCGAGCAATAAAAGTATAAAATCTTTAGCAACAACCAAATGGCAAATACAAACTTAAAGTATCAAAAATAATTTTCTACTCGTTAATCGACTTGTTTTGAAAAACAAACGTCTGCTATATGGAACGCCAAAGTGACGCAAAATTAACTGCTTGAAATTTACTGCAATTCACCACCGCCGTCTAGCGGGCGGACCGAAAATCGTCGTTTCTCTGCCTCTTTTGGGGAGGGGTTCTAAGCTATCGATTACAATGCAATAGTTAGCTTAACAATTGATTTGCAATCGTCTCAGACGAATGTTATTGTTTACAATCGCAAGGTAAAAACAAAAAAATCAAAGTGGTTCTTTTTGCTCTAGCAAATTTTCATTAGAAGGACATATCTAATAAGTGAAGCCGTGATGAACCCTTAAAACTCATAAGGTAAGTCTTCTTTACACTATTTCGGTTCAAAAAGAATGCGAATGTGAATTTAATTGATACTCTGCTGTTACAGGAGAAGTGTTGATGATAGTCAAGGACTGTCGAATAGGCCATTTGCAAACGTACTTGCCCAATCACCGACATAACTCGAATTTGATTGATTGATGGAAATCTCTCAGTTCCGGACATGCAGGAAATACTGCATGCATTAAAAGGTACTCCATAACTTATTTCCGTAAATAATTTTCTAACTTTGATTTCATACATTTAGAAAGCAAGGTTAAAGAGAAAGCAGTGACAGTGAGATACCTAATACAAAGAGGCAGATTGCAATCACATACTTCAACTCAATAGTCCATGATGTAAACTTGGCAGGTGAGTTGTTGTCGAAATTTTTTAAATCTTACAAAGGCTTGTTATTGTCTTTTCGTCAATTCTAATAAGTCCCAACACATTTATTTAAGCTCAATTGTTAATGGAATTTATTGACAGGTGAATGTGAGCAGTATCATACTGGGTTTGCCAAGAACACCGAACACCCCAATACCAATTTGTTGCACTGGCCATGTCCACAGCGGACTTAATATCTTGAATAACTGCCAGAAGAATGGATTATTGGACCTGCAAAAAACTGAGTCTGTAACTGGGAATTAATTAATTGAAAACGAGCGTTGTTACATGTTTGGTTGTAATGACTAGACAAGTTGTGGAATTCCGGAATAATTAAATTTTTTTTTCCAAATTAGTTCTACCCGGGAAGGTACTCTACAACACAGCTGTGACGGTCAGGATCAAGTGCGACAACCGCACTTGCTTTACGACAGCGAGGACGAGTCAGACGAGCGGGACTGCCATTCGGCTAGCCCGTGCACCGATATAATAAATATTCTTTAACAAAATAATAGAATGATTTCTGTCAATCAACATTGTCATCATAAGTCAAATGTGATTCCCCCCAATCGTCTACTGCTCAAATTTTTTCAAGAAATAAACGAGAATTCTTACTTCTCTTTGCAATTCAATTAATTTTATTGATTAATTAGCTTTTTTCATTCAAGAGAATTATTTTTAATGTAATTAACTCTAATAATGAAGTTCTTGACGTACTTCCCGTCTCATCTGTATGTATCTCCTTTTGGCTATCTTTAATCGGCATAGGATCGATCCGTATTTTCTTTTGAGCCTACGCTGAATTGCTCGATCAATATTTATTTCTATTGCGGGAACATGAAGCTGCTCTAAATCATCCTCAATATCTGGGAGCTCTCCATTGTAATCTATGTTCTAAGTGAAATTAAAGTTGCATGTAAAGACGCCAATGCGACATCAGTATTAGCTTAATAATACCTGGTCCAGTTCGGTGAAATATAAATTATTTTGTTGCGCCCTTTGCCGCAACCTTCTCAAACCTCTAGTGAACAGTCTTGAAGGTGATAAATTTCCACGTACTGTCCGCAGTCCATGCCGATTCCAGCTGCCAACAAATTCATCTATAAAAGTTTGGATAACGGGAAGGAATATGACATGTAGGCAAAAGAGATCCTCCTCATTGTCAGGATCCAGTAACTGTCTTCGTTCCAGTCCTCTGAAATATGAAATATATTTTGTTAAATCTTATACTGATGTAATACTTTATCAGATGGAATTTACAAGAACAATGATTGGAATACATGCACCACGCCATTGTACACATCAACCCATAACCGCTCAATTCTTTGATTATGGACTGAACGTCCCGTTAATATGCTACCTCGGTTGAGCCCACGGTATGTTAGCATGAACTGGGCAACTTTTACGTTCTCCCCACCATGATCAGTACTATAAACAACGCATACAAATATTAACATACAATATTTAAATAACCAGATAGTGATGGCAGCCTACCGCACACGGGATGGGAGTCCGTATTTCGTGACCCCATTAAGAAATCCATTTAATACCGTTTGTGATGTGTTATTGTTTGAAACAGTCATAAAGTATATTAAGCGTGAATATCCATCCACCGCTCCGTGAATTATGAACCTCCACCTGAATATAATTAAAAATTTTATAGTAAGTACGTCCAAGAGAAATGGAATTATTCCTTACCGAACTAGTTTATGGTTTCCATCTAAGTGAATAACGGACAGTGGAGCTCGGACATAGTACACCCGACGCATAATTCTTCGGGGTTGAACAATATGTCCCACTGTTGCATCTATTGCAGCACGAACTCTATCCCGCTGTACATTAAAACCATAGTGGCCTAATCTACTTCGAACTGACACTTCCCCTAGTGCACTATTTTCGGTGCAAATTTGTCTCACCAAAGACTCCAAATCTGCCGTAGAAATTAAACTGTAGCGGTTACGAACTCTTATTCCGCATTGAGCCATTCGATAACGAAGGGATCTGACAGTCATTTCTAATTCTTCCGCTATTTCTGAAACTGTATAACCCTGATCTAAGAATTGTGAATGAGATAAACTGTCATGGAAAGCAGCGGATTAATTTTATTACCGATGAAGTCTTCGACTGTTTCACGAAATAAATCCATTCCGGAATGTATTCATGTAGCGTATGCGAGCGACAACTAGGAAAAACTGAACAGTTTTTGGGGTTATGTCAAATATAAATTGGTATGGGCGTGTCTCAAAAACTTTGATTTTTTAAAGTATGAGAGACATAACTTTTTAATATCATATGAATACTAATAAAAATGAGGAAGGGAAAGTAAATTTTCCGCAAATTCTTTGTGTTCATCACCCACCCTCCCATCCCAATGATGTAACTTTTAAATTGGTGTGGGTGTGTCTCATAACCTTTAATTTTTAAAGTATGAGAGACATAAATTTTAATATTTCAAGGGATAAAAAAGAAAATGAGGAAAGTAAATTTTCCGCAAATTCTTTGTGTTCATCCCCCTCCCCACCATCCCAAAACCAATTTTTTTGTTATAAAAGCGTGTCCACCGTATAAAAAGGCTTATGTCTCTCAATTGCACAGGACTCTTGGTTGCTGCCATGTCGGGCGTCGAAGTTAATGTATTTTGCCCGGTTTGTTTAGATCCATTCCAGGCGGAACTCATACCGAAATTTCTACATTGCGGGCACCGCTTGTGTCTCACATGCGCTACGGTACTAATATTTTTTTTTATTTTTTTTTAAGTATCGTAAGATTTATTATGTTTGTAGCGAATGTATGATCCAGTCCTGACCTCGATAACTTGTCCATTATGCCGCCGTGATACCGAGATCGAAGAAATAAGCAGTCTCACTTCCGATGTGGAATTTGTTCGTCTTTTGGCGGAGAGAAAGGCTTTAGTGGAAAACAACGCTCAGCAAGAAGTTGAAATTATTCATCTGAAGTTACAAGTGGCTGATTTACAGCGAAGTGCTACGCTCTGCCTGGAAACACATGGTTTCCCTCCATTTATGGAGAATTCAAGAGCTGAGGCTTCCTTTAACTTCGACGATCCTGGAGAAAGGCCATCGTATTCGACTTCAAGGCAAGCGGGTTCGACTTCAAGGATTGATGACTACAACCAACCTTCCACCAGCCGAGGTAGCGGTAAATTTACGCATTCGACTTCAAGGCAAGCGGGTTCAACTTCAAGGATTGATGACTACGACCAGCCTTCCACCAGCCGAGGTAGCGGTAAAATTTCGAAAGGAAAAGAACTAAAAAAACGTAAGTACCTACAGAAAAGTAATGATAATAAATCACAGTTAAGTGAAATGTATTTCATTAGGCTATCGATCGACATCGTCTGAATCGTCAGAGTCTTCTTCCGACACGGATTTTGAGCGAAAGAAAAAAAAGAAAAACAAGAAAAAAAGGTCGAAAAAGAACTGTTCTACAGACAGTGATAAGAGCATTTTTTCAAGTTCAAAAAAAAAAAAAAGAAATCCTGAAAGACGCGGCCCACACTCATCTTCAGTCAAGGAAGAATTGGCGTTCAAGTTTGGCTTTGCCAAAAAACAGCCTAACAAAGGTACAGTATCGTCATTAATTTTAAAAACATTTAATGTTAACGTTGTAATTCCCTTTCAGAAAGCCAAGATGTATCCGTCAAGGACCTATTTCTTTGTTCAAAGAAAGACGAATTGGAGATGCCTAATTCCACAGAGCACAATTGGTTGAAGGAATGTGGTCTAGGGTATAGATTTGACGTCCGCTTCCCACACAACGCTTCCAGTGCAGATGTACGAAAGATCTTTAAGCGGGAGTTCCCTCGACTCAGCGAGGCACCTGCCTTTTATGTCTGTGCTAAAGGACCGGGAAATTCAAGTCGTCTCACCATCAAAAACTACTCAGTTCCCTGTGGCCAAGAGATAAGGGTAATTTGGATTTAGTTTATACATATTCCGCTTTTTTCATTTTAATACTTTTTCAAAACTTTAAATGTTTAAACGCAGCGAATGTCAGGCAAACTAATTGCTCTGGTCCCAATTGGGGAAAATATTTCATGCGAACAGCAGCCGCCAGAGCAGGAGGAAACAATTCTCTGCAAAAGCTGCAATCAACGAGTTTCTGTCCGGCGCTACATACAGCACATGGAAAATTGGTAATTTTATCAAATAATATGGTAATCAATTAAAATCGAATCAAAATGTTATTTCTATATTTATTGTAGTTCGAATGATAACACTCGGGTATCATCATTGAAGAGACGAACTTACTGAATCCTGTTTCTTTTTTGGACCATTCTGGATACAATCCAATCATGCTCAATAATCAGATGTTCACTGATGATGGAAAGTTCCATGTGTTTGGTTTACTTTTTTTTTACATTTTTTTTTGTTATTCCTTTTTGCTTTTTTGTGAAGGATTCGGGGTTTAAATTGATGATAGTGTCATCCCGCAATTCATTTCAAAATACCCTCCTTTTTTAATCACACAGATTTTTTGGTTTTTTAAATCAAGATGTTGCCTTTTATTCGTATGGAAGGATCGAGATTAAGTAATTAAGTCGTTTTTCTCTCTTTCTATGATGATTGCATTAGGATTCCTTTCATTTCCGCTACACTGTTTTCACACAGATGACTCCTTTTCAATAGAATTAATAAAATCACAAAGAGAAGTAAGAGCTCTCGTTTCGTCTCGTTTATTTCTTGAAAAAATTTGAGCAGTAGACGATTGGGGGGAATCACATTTGACTTATGATGACAATGTTGATTGACAGAAATCATTCTATTATTTTGTTAAAGAATATTTATTATATCGGTGCACGGGCTAGCCGAATGGCAGTCCCGCTCGTCTGACTCGTCCTCGCTGTCGTAAAGCAAGTGCGGTTGTCGCACTTGATCCTGACCGTCACAGCTGTGTTGTAGAGTACCTTCCCGGGTAGAACTAATTTGGAAAAAAAAATTTAATTATTCCGGAATTCCACAACTTGTCTAGTCATTACAACCAAACATGTAACAACGCTCGTTTTCAATTAATTAATTCCCAGTTACAGACTCAGTTTTTTGCAGGTCCAATAATCCATTCTTCTGGCAGTTATTCAAGATATTAAGTCCGCTGTGGACATGGCCAGTGCAACAAATTGGTATTGGGGTGTTCGGTGTTCTTGGCAAACCCAGTATGATACTGCTCACATTCACCTGTCAATAAATTCCATTAACAATTGAGCTTAAATAAATGTGTTGGGACTTATTAGAATTGACGAAAAGACAATAACAAGCCTTTGTAAGATTTAAAAAATTTCGACAACAACTCACCTGCCAAGTTTACATCATGGACTATTGAGTTGAAGTATGTGATTGCAATCTGCCTCTTTGTATTAGGTATCTCACTGTCACTGCTTTCTCTTTAACCTTGCTTTCTAAATGTATGAAATCAAAGTTAGAAAATTATTTACGGAAATAAGTTATGGAGTACCTTTTAATGCATGCAGTATTTCCTGCATGTCCGGAACTGAGAGATTTCCATCAATCAATCAAATTCGAGTTATGTCGGTGATTGGGCAAGTACGTTTGCAAATGGCCTATTCGACAGTCCTTGACTATCATCAACACTTCTCCTGTAACAGCAGAGTATCAATTAAATTCACATTCGCATTCTTTTTGAACCGAAATAGTGTAAAGAAGACTTACCTTATGAGTTTTAAGGGTTCATCACGGCTTCACTTATTAGATATGTCCTTCTAATGAAAATTTGCTAGAGCAAAAAAGAACCACTTTGATTTTTTTGTTTTTACCTTGCGATTGTAAACAATAACATTCGTCTGAGACGATTGCAAATCAATTGTTAAGCTAACTATTGCATTGCAATCGATAGCTTAGAACCCCTCCCCAAAAGAGGCAGAGAAACGACGATTTTCGGTCCGCCCGCTAGACGGCGGTGGTGAATTGCAGTAAATTTCAAGCAGTTAATTTTGCGTCACTTTGGCGTTCCATACTGCTAGAGTTGGTACAGAATTGCCATGCGTCGTATGATTCAAAACGCGAAAATATTATTTCTCCTTTCTTTCAGTTTTTCCCGTTTCTCAGCGATTTTATTACTGGTTTACTATCTACTTATTGTCTATCTTAGTTGATTTCTAAATCATCATGCCTAACTAAAGCAAGCAAAAATTTAATTTACCAAGAAGCAAGAACTTTTGAATCTGAAAAGTAAAATCAAACAGAGAAAGCTGATTTTTTGCACTTTCTTCTAGATTTTTTAACCGTTCTATAAAAATAATTAATAATATTTGTCATGGAAAGACGACATAATAAACAGTCACGGTGATCAAAATAGGAAAGCAATTTCCCGATAGGGATTTATCGGCAAACGACCCTGTCCTCCCACCCCCCACCCCACCCCACCCGACCCCACTCTACCCACCTCCTACTCCGACTGTGCGACGACGTCTCTTTCTTCTACGGCTCGATAGCTGTTTTCGGAGTTTTTTACTCGATTTCTCTCTGGGAGGTGGCGCTGTTCCTCTCGGAGAGATAGGGAAACGATTTTCGTCTGGGGGGTTCCATTAATGTTTTATACGATTTGCGGGGGTTTTCGTGACGGTATGCAAATCGCGACCGTCTTGTAGAGGAGATGTTATTACAAGGAGCCGTCGTGGTCCCGCTTGGATAAAAGGATAGGGGTCGGCGTGAGATAAATCGATGAAAGAATGACTTTTTTTAAGTTATTTTTTCTTCCGTCAGGTGGTTCTGACGCCAATCCATAATTCAAGGCCGACGAACTCCAACGCGGCCATGAATTAAACTATAGGTGAATCATAACAATACCAGCTAACCTTGGATTGGAATTCAAAAACACAAAACAAGGCTGGCTGCTAATCAATCAGGGCAAGGTTAAAGAAAAATGTAGGCAAATTTTAAAGAATGTAGTGTATAATCCTTTGATTGTAAATTATTTTCCCTACTACGTTAAGCTGGTACAATAGCCGTACGGTTTTTTATATACCGAAAAGCATTCATTCATCATGGAGTCCAGGTATAATTAAATTATGTTGGTCTCTTATTGAAATAAAATTGTCCTTACTTAACGAAATTCAACTTTGGATATATCAAAGGATGATTTACGATGTGATGGTAGAACATTGCTGGATTATCACCCTATAATTCTTGAAACTACATTAGTTTCCAATGCCAGTGAATCGGCAAGGCTGAGACTTGCAAACTCATCAACATCTGGAAAATGAAATTTGCAAATTCCTACGAAGATCCTATGCTTCAGGTGATACAATTGATTTATCTCAACTTTCTTTATTGACACGACAGCAACATTGGGTCATGTATGTTGACATATTGCTATAGCTGATGTGATATTTCCACCAGTCCTGATGTATCAACACTGGTGCAGAGTCTACGACAAGCCATGGCCCTTGAAGCTAAATTCCAACCAAAGCTTCAACTTCTGTCAACACTCAACAGCCAGCAATACAGGAGTAAGTATTCTGTAATGCTTCTTCTATTGAGAATACAAACTAATTTGTAATTTGTTGTTTGTGTTTTAGGAAAGCGGTGAAATTATGTGTGCAATGAGGGATGGAGCTGCTCATGTTCTTCGCTGCATGAAAGTCTGGTATGATCTTCCTTATGCAGTTCTTCTGGATGCTCTCAACATGATGGACTGGTTCATGAGCCGCATGAAAGCACTCCTAAACACCTCTCATGCATAGCAATCAGCTCCTTCCATCTAGCAGCTTGCCAATGGATGGAGACGATTAAACAGAACAACATTGAGGTATCTTCCATTCAGAGTCCATTGTAGGTATGTTGACAGTTTTAATTGGCTAGTATTCAGGTTGTCTAATAAATTTTAATTAATAGATTGTTCCTGAACCTTAATATCTGGTAACGATATCTTAATGTAAATGTACCGCCGGAGACATCAACCGGATGGAAAAAATTGTCGAAGCCAAGTTAGCTTGTCTACCCCAAGAAGAACCGGTCACGACCTTAACATTCCTCAACCTGTATCACTCACTTCTCTCGACGACTTTACCTGCCGCTCTTCAGCAAGACCTTCTTATTCTTTCATGCAAGCAGGAGACCATTTGCTGTGACGCAAAATAATGCTGCCTTTCCCTCATCTCTTTTGGCTTTCGTCCTACTGTTTGTCGAAATGAAGTGTCACCAGCCGGCCATCGAGGTTATTATCAGAGACGTTTTACTAGAACTTCAGCGACTTGTTCAGGTATTTAGTGGTTGTGCTTGTTTGTTGATTCCAATTTTGTAAGCTGATATTTTACCTCTAGGTCAAAGATGACTAGTTGAAGGAGTGTATAAGAATGGCCACTTCGGCAATGGCACCTTACGATGGCTATGCCCAAAGCAATCCGTCTCATCGTCAACGACTTACCTGGAAGTTGTCCTTTTTCTACTATTTCTTTGCCTTCTAAACCATTTATAATAAGTTTTGCCTTTAGTAAAGCAAAATGCCTAGCTTTTTCTAGTCCTATACCACTTACTTGTTGAGCCTGTGTAAATTCGGGTCTCAGTGATATATGATTACCACTCTTAACAAGAAAACTAGATATTTCTTTAGTCACTACATCAGAAGTTTCTCCAAGTGTGCGGTCGAAAATTTTAGTCAAAATTCCCTTCATAGATAAGAGAAATAGAGCCGTAATTTCATCCTATAAACGTTCAATTAATCTATCAAAAATCTTATCTTGTTTAGGGTGGTTATTAACCTTATATGTTATTTATATAAATTTAAATACTATAAATAATGGTTCGAAATTAACTGAAAAAAGCAACAAGACTTCTGTAATTTTACGTAATTTCGATGTTACGTCATGACGTCATACGTCGAGTATAACCACCCGAATCAGTAAGTATCGGCTTTGACCTATTCATGAACTTATATAGCCCACAATTATAAAAGCAAAATCTCCTGTCCTATTTACAAGAAATGCTTGAATTGCCGCTTTATTTGCCGTTTCTTTTTATACCAAAAGCACTTTAATTCAGACAAGGGGCGATGGTAAAGAAATTATATAGTCAACCTAGGTTACGAAGAGATAAGTAAAGGTGAACTCTTGGAAGATTTATATAATCGCTTAAATGTTATTTCTCTAAAAGTTCCATCTTTAAGAATATCATAGCTGATGTCTTACAACTGTCAATTTTCCTAACAGCAGTAATCATTTTAATACCAGAAAAGCTGCAGCATTTTCATTTTGGTGTTGGAACTACTAGGAAATGGTTTCCAATCTGAAAGTGAAAACTTAGTATTAGACTATTTATTTCAAATTTAAAGTTTTAACCTACAAAACCTTCATCAAAGTCAGTACACAAGGAATGTTCTCTGTGTTTAGTCTCTTGGTATCATAAAGATCATCTGAGAGCTCCACATCAGGTTGATATCCGTCCATGGTTGCTATTTTAATAGATGGAATTTGTGTTGCAAAAAAAGAGCCGATTTCTCAGCCAATGACACTGCATCATAAGAGTTCCCTCCACATTCAAGAATCTATTTTAATGCCATTAAAATGTTTCATGAGAATTTGTTGATTGGTGGAAATATCACATCAGCTATACCAATATGTCAACATACAAGACCCAACATTGCTGTCGTGTCAATAAAGAAAGTTGTCACACCCCATACTTTCGAGTCAAACTCGCGCGTAGGTTTTTAATTTTTTGGGCGGATTCATTTCGGTTAGCAATTTTTTTTCCCGTTCCTATTGTTATGAGGCTTTTTTTTATCCCTACAAAACGATTAATCGAACAAAAACATCGAACCCAAAGCTAAAAAGACACAAACTCCGCAAAAAAAAACCCTATCGGGAAACTCGCGCGCGAAGCAAGGGATCGGCATTTACCACTACTATTTAATGCTACGAGCTTTTCGTCACACGGTCATTAACCAATGTTTTTAATAAGGTTGAGTAACTTTTAATTAAAGAAGCGGATCTGGGCCAATATTTTATTTTACCTCACCCTGGAAAAAAAACATTATGTGACTCAGAATATTATAGCGTTTATGAGAAAAGAGAAAGGCTCTTTGCGAAACTGAGCGCTCTTTATGGGCATAAATTCATTGTGAGTCATCTGTCTAGTTTGTTTGCATGTGAAAGAAAACTGCCGACTAGTTCCGCCTTCCCCGAAAAATCAGACGTGATGAGCAAATATTACTGGAATGCCAAGGGTGATAGCGCGTGTTGTTGACGAAATCAGTCACATAGTAAATTTACTGGGAATTGAAATATTAATAGACAAGATTTTAAGGCTTTAGAAAGTAGAAACTAGAATTCGCACGTTTTTTGTGTTAATAATACGGAAGAATAAAGACGAAGGACATGACTACTGCTTTTACATCTGTAGTGAACCCAACAATCACCTTGTGAGTTGACACTAGATCGGTTCGTGATTCAGAACAGCCGAGACTCGAGCCGTGTGAGGCAGTGAATTATATTCGGTGAAGCAGATGAGAAATGATATTTTCAAAATTGTGAAAACATTCGTTGTTTTTATTGTTTGATTGGGATGATATTTTAAAGTTCATCTGGTATACAGGTAAACTGCAGAAGCTCAACAATAAGTGCTGGTCGGCCCCCATTATTTGTGCAGTTTACACCTGTAGCAGCTGGCCGGACGGAACAAAGCGAAACAAAAGACGGAACACATTGTTGGAGATTCTTAGAAATTTTTTTTAGTTACGTCGGTCATACGAGTCTGACATTGGATTGATGAAAGAAATGTCCCAGGGGAGGGACAGAAGAGAAACAAGTTTTGATAGAGACTCAAGCAGTGACACAGAGGACTACCTAGATTCTGGTGATCAAAGAAGAAGAGTTTTCAAAAACGGGTGAGGATTCTTTTGCATGCTTGAACTGTTGGGGTCTTCATCTTCTTGTTTGTTTTTTTTTTCACTTTATCCAGCTCTCAAGCAAAGCCAAAGCCCTGTCTAGTCCAGCGTCCTGGATCAGCAGGTAGCACCGATTCGTACCATCAGCACCCTATTGCCAAGCCCCAGCCTAATATGGGAGCAAAGAACAAGTAACTTTGTTTTGATTTTTGCTCTTTAACGATGATTCATCATAACTTTGTTCTTGTTGACAGGCAAAGGGGCAATTTCACATTTGTAAGTAATCCAAGAGCTTCAGGAGTCATGTCTGGTGGAGCAGATTCTGAACACGGAATGTCTGGTACCAAGTTAACACTTTTGGCTACTTCTTCTTGATAATGTTACTAACATTGATTTGTAAAGTAGTTGAGCGTTGCCAAGGCTATAATCGTAGGGATATGAAAGATGGCAGAGGCATGACAGCTGGTGAGATGACAAACAGGAAAACAATGAAAGCAAATTTGAAATCAAGGTTGTTGGTGATTTCAGGTTCGGTTGTCATGAGAGACGAACGGTTGACCCTGGTGGTTGATAATACCCGTTTTGTCGTCGACCCACAACTATTTGCTGCCCACCCAAACACAATGCTCGGCCGAATGTTTACGTCCGGCGTAGAGTGGGCCCGACCAAATGAGCGTGGCGAATATGATGTGGCCGATGGAATTTCGGCAACTGTTTTTCGTGCCATTTTGGACTATTACAGATCAGGTTTCATTCAATGCCCACCATCGGTATCGGTTCAAGAACTCCGCGAGGCCTGTGATTATCTCCTATTGCCTTTCGACGCCCACACGGTCAAATGCAAAAATCTCCGTAAATAACGTTTTGTACTGTATTTTCGTCTTTTATTTATTCGATTCAATGTGGTTATTTGACTATAGGTGGTCTGCTACACGAATTGAGTAATGAAGGAGCCAGAGCTCAATTCGAATCCTTCCTCGAGGAACTGATCCTTCCCGTGATGGTCAATTCCGCTCAAAGAGGAGACCGTGAATGCCATTTGGTTGTACTTTTGGACGACGATGTGGTTGACTGGGATGAAGAATATCCACCGCAAATGGGAGAAGAATATGCTCAAAGTAAGATCCTTGGAAATTCAACACCTTTTCCTCTAAAGAATGGCCGTAACGTAATATTTCCCGTTTTGTCTTGCAGCCGTCTTCAGCACCTCCATGTATCGATTTTTCAAGTACATTGAGAACCGTGACGTGGCCAAGCAAGTGTTGAAAGAGCGGGGCCTTAAAAAGATACGTCTGGGAATCGAAGGTTATCCGACTTATAAGGAAAAAGTGCGCAAGCGACCAGGAGGGCGCGCCGAAGTTATTTACAATTACGTCCAGCGGCCTTTCATTCACATGTCCTGGGAGAAAGAAGAAGCCAAGAGTCGACATGTTGATTTTCAGGTACAATCTCGTGCAATTTATGGAGCCAATTTCGGCTGATTGGATTTTCTGGTATATCCTGGCCTCCTTGTTAATTGCAGTGCGTCAAATCAAAATCAGTGACCAATCTCGCGGAAGCAGCTGCCGATCCTGCTTTGGATGCGGCTGGCAATCCACTGCTGCCTTTTCCTTTACCCTTGGGGCACGCTCCTACGACGGAGGGTCCCTTGGGGCCTGTGCTGGTAGGCCACATCGTCGAGACTGGACTCCACCACAACGGCCCTCCGATAATTGACGTTGAGGCTATTGAGGCGGGACTGGAATTCGAAGAAGGGGCCGTCGGTGGCATCGATTTGAACATGGTCCGTCCTCTGCAGTCCATGTCGCTTAACGAGACCTATCCACAGGGTCCAATTTCAGGACAGGGCGACGATCCTTGAAAAGAGACGGAACAGCTTTATCGCCAATTTTGAAGCAGCAAAAGCTCCTTTTCAATTAAGCTCGCTCTTGCTTTTATAGGCCTCCTCCATGGATACGCTACGGTAGTCTGTGACGTCCACCAAAACACACACATACACTTTCACACGTATCTGCCTAAAAATATTCGTTTTTTGTTTCTTAAATATCGCGCATTTGCTCGTGATGGCCATCGGTGGAATAGATTAACGCCTCTATTCAGTCGGATATTTCCAGAAGGTTTTTCCTCTTTCCCCATTTTTTTTTTTTTTTCAATTGAATTGATATTTTTCTTTCAGAAATAATCCAGGTGTCGTTCATTGTAAAATTCTCTTCTTAAACCTTTTTGCTAACTCGTCTTTATTGTGGCCCTCAGGTGTATTTATTCCTTGCCACTGTCAGATTTGCATTAGCAACACCAAGCACACTTTTGAAAAAGAAAAAAAAAAGCCCCAATTTATTACACTTTCACAGTCCTTCTCTTCCCCTGCGTGCCGGTTTGTTGTGTGTGTATTTGTAACATTCAATATACTGCAGACATGTCAAACAGGAAAGGCGAAATTTTTAAAAGATTTTACAGTTATAATTTCTCCCTTTTTTTTCATTTTATTTTCAGCATCGACCTTCATCATTTATGAGCTAAACGAGACCAGCGAAACCGGCAACTTGATTTCATGTTTCAGGTTGGTTCTGACCTTGTCCTTTTCGTTGTGTCCTCTCCTCTTTTGGCCGCCCGCACCAATCATCATTTTTCAAGTACGGTTATAATTCTTTAATAACGTGAGGATTTTTTTTTTCCAATTTTGTGTCTATGGGGACGGAAGATGAAAGGATTTCCTTGTCCCTTTGCTCGTATACTTGACGTCAGTCATATCGGCTTAATATTTATTATTCCTTGACTTTCTGATGTAGATGTTGTTGGCTTAGTGTCGAATCAAAAGGAAGAATAAATCTAAAGAAAAAGTAACCGAGCGACGACGACGACATCGGCGCATCGGTCACAAACAGACAAAGAAGCAGCCAGGCGAACTCATCGGATGGGAAAAAAGAATCGATCACAAGGACGTGCCGGGGCTAATGCACGTTGCTAACAGCACTCACAACAGAGCGAGACTCATCAATTCTTGGTTTCCTTCTTATTTTTTTATTTTATTTCCTTTTTTTTTCTTTTTATCGGATTGTAGATGACGTGCGAGCCGAATCGTCTAAAGTGGGTGTATGTGTCGGCTGAGTGATCTGATGTACACTGGAATGCGATTCGAACATGTCCGGCTTCACACCACTCCAAATTTCCCCCCTCTCAATTCATTTCCCCATGAAACCGAGCTGAGGTAAAAATTTAGGATCAAAGGTCTTTTACGTTATGGACGGTGGCATACCTCGAGGGATTCCCGTTAGGGGAATCTTTATTTTTATAAAACAGAAAATGGCAACTTTTTTTTTCTTCCATCCCTTTGCAACCTTGGCGTGCTTCTTTCCAGCTTAGGGGGATATTGACGGCCCGGATTTTCCCCGCAGCAGCCAATCAATAGTGATGGATATTTATTTGCACATAAAGCAGCTCATTCATTTCTCATTTTTTTTCATTTTTGGCAGTTGGAGATAGAAACCTTTCGTGAAATTTCTGGGGTGGAATCGTTTGATCGCCATTTGAAAATCAGCAAGAAAAGAAGATGAAGGAAATGGAAATGTGCACCCAAAAGAGAAATCACGACAACAACGCGAAAAGAAAGGGATGGCATAATGAGTGGTTCCGGATGCGGAGAGAGAGAGAGAAAGGGGTAAAAGAAAAACTTGAATGGAAGCGCGGAACTGGAGCTGGACGTTTGCACGCATCGATCCAATAGACAAACATCTCTCTCTCATCCTCTGCAACCCGGCAAACACAAAAGGGTCCCTCCCCACGGCTTTCGTTTCGTTGCGGGACCGCGCATCCCGGCACACCAAGTAGGCGTCGATCAATAAAGAGAACTTTCTCTCTCTCTCTGCAAAGTTTGCCGTCCTTTTGGCCGTGACTCTTGCGCAGTCTGCTTTCCTAAGTCTTCTATTATCTTTGCCCACTTTCTCACGGCCGCCATCTTTGAAACGCAGCGTCATAACATATTTCATTCCCCCAAATCTGATTATCGAACCTTTGAGCGTCGTTGTCGTCGTCTGGCTCCCGGCGTCATTTGATTTAGTCATTTAGAATTACCGTGGGTATAGCCTTGACCGGATCGTCCAACTCGTCAAGAGAGTGAGTCCCACATTCGGCTGATAATCTCTTCATTTCACGAACGTGAGGGTAGACGACGACGCGGTGTCTGTGTGTGTGTGTGTGTGTCGAGTGGGGGGTGAGAGAAAACAAATTGGTACACGAAGGACCAATCGGCGTTATAATTACAGAGTGCAAAGTGGGCCATTGGAACGAAGCGGGTTGATTTCATACGGGCTGCACGCCGTTGGATGCCAACAGATCTTTTTTCTCAATTTGCAGCCGGAGGAATATCGGGACGACCTGCAGAAAGCGTCGTTCATGTTTTCGGGGGTAAGTTGAATTATTTTGTCAATTTTCAATTGTAAAACACGTAACCTTCTCGTTCACAAAATTGGATCAAGAATCGTGGAATATTTTCGCTGTCGTCCGCCATTTATGTACATATACCCACACACACACACAGAGTGTGTATCTCTCTCTGTACGTGATCCCGATCGATTAGCGTGAGGTTCTCGTTTGGACAGAATGGCGGACGGGACAGCCCTGAAGGAAGAACGGGAGAAGAAATGTGTAGGCGAAAACGAAAAATCAATCTGGAAATTTCTTCGTCGTTGCTGGGTATCCCGAAATCAAGAAGGGAAGAAAAAGGGGGGGAACGACGACGACGCCTCATGTGTATGAACAAATAATACATAGAGAACCGTGGCAGTCCCGCGCGCAGATCCCGGGGCGCACGCATTCACGCACGCACAGTTGAGAAGGAGGGAGGAGGAATACAGTGTGACTGGGCTAGTCTTGGCCAGCTAGTATTGATTTGCTTGCCGTCCGCGGCACAGAACCAGTGGCAGCGGCAAAGTGAACGGGTCGCCATTGAATCTTTTCTTTGGTCTTTTTTTGTTTGAGTTGGCCACATTTTTTGTTTGGTGCTACTGCCCCATCAATGTGATTGAAACCGCACGAGCCCAATCAACGTGTCTTTTCTCCCAACAGTTTGACTGATTTGCTGGTGTGAACCCCCCGGGAAGGAAAAACATTTGAAATCCTTCAAGTCGAGACGAGCGGCATCAAGACGGAGACGACGAAGATGGCGCCCAAAGCGGCTGACGAGAAGGGCATAGTCTTAATGGAAGAAGACATCCGGACGGAGACCTCGTCGCCTTTCCCATCTTCATCCGCAACTTCATCCTCTCCTTTTTCGTCTTCTCCAATGACTGGTAAGTTCTTTTTTTCTTCCCGATTTTTATTCATGTGAGAGCGAAAAACCAATAAAAGAAATTGTGGGGACTATTAAAAGAATCAAAGGGGGCGGGTATTGACTTGGTGGATCCATGCAGACACACACGAGAGATGTATCATATACCCTGCTCTATGCGTTCGTTCGATATAGCGCACTCTCTCTCTGCTTTTGCGTCACCCCGTCGAGATAGGAAAGCTCAGGGATGGAAGGAGGAGGAGTTTTATGTGCTCTCTCCGCTTTTTTCTATATTCCATGATGTCGCCATCTGTGGTGATGTTTCTCCGATAACAACGTTATGGTACCAGACACAGCCGGATGTCGGGACTCCCCACTGGACCACGAAACAAAAAATATATAATAATAAAAAGGGGATAATGCACACCGGATTACAGTGGGCGTCTGACGTCCGTTGGCATGATGGACGCCTGATATTAAGGAGAATGTGTAATCAGTTGGGTGTCTCCCCTTGTACTACTGTAGATGATAATAGCAGCTCACAAAGTGATGGATGTCTTATTTGTTTGTTTACCATTGCAGGTGCGGCAGCTGGTGCCACGGCCGAAAGTGAGCCACCCGCTCCGCCCACCAAGAGCACGGCTGACGAAATGAGCGAAATGGCCAAGGAGCAATTGGCCAAAATCGCCAAGGAAATGGGCATGCCCGTTTGGGCGCTCTATTGCATCGGAATTGGTAAGTCCTTTTCGACTTTTTTCGCTGTCGTTTGCTTTTTTCGAGAAAGTAACGGTGTCTCGGTCGCATGCTCTTTGGTGTTTTAGCCGGGCATAAAAGCAAGCCCAGTTGATTGATGTTTTTTTTACTTTTTCATCGGTGGTGTTTTTATTTCTTGATTAGATTTCTTGTTTTTTTTTATTATTATTATTCTGGGTGGTGGGTTTTTTTGCCGTTTTTCGATTCCTTAAAGTCGTTCACTTCCGAGCAATTGCGACGAGATACAATATAAACCCGTTTTGCGGGGTGCTGGCCAATTATATTTACCGTTCACA
The DNA here is from genome assembly GCF_021134715.1 of Daphnia pulex. NCBI lineage: Eukaryota > Metazoa > Arthropoda > Branchiopoda > Diplostraca > Daphniidae > Daphnia > Daphnia pulex. The sequence goes on along the minus strand of NC_060019.1, from coordinate 9,139,823 downwards.
GTAGTGGCCCTGGTAATCTTGCTGATAGCATTCTGCTGCATCCGGCGATGCTGCCGCAAGCGGAGGCCCAAGGATGCCAAAAAGGGACTCAAAGGAGCCGTCGACCTCAAATCAGTTCAACTCCTCGGAAATGCCTACAAAGAAAAGGTACGTCCATCTTCTCCATCGACTGTATTTGGGCCATTTTAAAAATGAAACAATTTCCTTTTTCGGTCGATCTCAGGTTCAGCCGGATATGGATGAACTGACCGACAACGTGGAAGACATTGCCGTCGAAGGTGAAAAGAAAGAGGAGCAGAAACTGGGTCGATTGCAGTACAAGCTGGAATACGATTTCAACCAGAGCAATTTGGTCGTGACTGTCCACCAGGCCGAAGAGTTGCCCGCCCTCGACATGGGAGGAACATCCGATCCTTACGTCAAGGTCTACCTGCTCCCCGACAAGAAGAAGAAATTCGAAACCAAAGTCCACCGTAAAACCCTCAACCCCGTTTTTAACGAAAGTTTCACCTTCAAGGTAAATGTTAACGATGAGCCTGCAACGAATGAAATTTCACGAAATTCTGGTGGCAGGTCCCCTACGCCGACGCCATGGCCAAGACGTTGGTGTTTGCCATCTACGATTTCGACCGTTTCTCCAAACACGACCAGATCGGTGAGGTTAAAGTGCCACTCTGCATGGTCGACTTGGCCCAGACGATCGAAGAATGGGCCGAGGTGACCAGCGTCGAAGGAGAAGGCGGACAGGTGGGGGTCATCTTTTTCGATAATTATTATTATTATTTTTTTTTTTTTTTCATAATTGTTTGGTTATTTTTTTGTTTATTTGATCGGCAGCTACCTCTCTCTCTCTCTTTACCTTTTTGACGACCAATTAATTGATTTTCTTGGCTTTCCTTCCTTTGGTCAATTATTAAAAATTACGTATTTCAGTTGATTTGATTCCAGCAGACGTGTGGAAATTGAAAGCCAAGAAAGGTGTTCAACATTCATTGAAATTTGGTGTAACGACGTCAAAGACGTCGTTTGATTATTTTCTATATAGTTATTTGGTCTACCATTTCCTCCCCCACCTTTCTCCCCGCCCTCTTTTAGTGGTAGCCACAAGAAACAGCTTTCCTGTTCTTTATGGAAGTAGAAGTATAGCAAAGTAAATCTTTAGTGCCGAAGCGAAACAATTGCCATTGATAGTATACAAACGTTAGTTATGTTAGAGCGGATGTAGATTAGCTAATCTCAATTAGATAGCGGTTTTCCGATCCTATTAGTTGGCAAACAGAAACAACTGCTCAAATTCCAATCGAAATGGAACGATCAAATAGTGCGTGATTTTTCTTGCAAACATTTCGTAGAATTTTTTTTTTTCCAGTAACTAACGAAACCTTTTTTTCTAAAAAAACAAAATCCCGTTTGGCATGTTCTGCATGGCTGTCAAAGAATGGTTCGGTATTTATTACGTGTACTAATGTAATTTTATCAAATGCTCGTCACCATCATCCAGTGTTAAACAGAATGGCTGTTCCATTCATACGATGAACAATAATGCATGATTGAAATGCGTCTCGCCAAAATTAAAGCGTGAAAATTATCGGTGACGCAATTTGGTCAAAATTACGACCGATGATGGTGACTGATGATGTTTCTTTTATAACTGTTGGAAAACTAATTTTTTTGAATGGCTCATGATTGCTTGGTGGCCTTAATGCGAATCTCTTTATCATTATGATTATGATTGACTGTTTCTCTTTATCAATTTTTCTATTTTTCTTATATATTTTTCTTTTTTTTCTATTTTTCCTTTTTATTGAAACGCGCGCGCGGGTCTCATTCTGACAAAACCAAAATAAAATAAAAAAATCAATAAAAAAAAAAATAATAAAAAAATAAAAAAAATAAAAAATAATCCTCCAATTCAAAAAATGTACAAAATAAAAAAAAATTGTGATGTTTACGGAACGGGTTTTTCATCGCGCTGAATTGTGATCCCGCGGGCCTGACAAACACAATTATGTTCATCCTCATGCTCTCAAAATGATCACTCTCTCTCTCTCTACTCGTAAGTATTGAACGAAAGCATTTTTGAAAACTTTTTTGCCTTTATTAAAACAATTATTATCATTACATATTCACTCTCTATCTCTACTACTTATATCCTTTTATTTTCTTTCGATCCTGTGAATGATATACTTAGACATTTATTTTTCTCGACTTCTCTCTCTCTCTCTCTTTCCTTTTTATCTATCATTCATATATTACATTACATTCTCCTTTTTCTCTTCTTATTCTTCTGCATACATTTATATTCACCATCACTTATATACTCAATTAGATATTTAAACGATAGGGACACTTTACTTTGATTTGCAGTAGATAAGGGTATCTATTTGGTCTGAATTTTCTTTTATAGGAAACGGCGGGTGAATCGAGATTCACTTGCTTTCTCTCTCATTATATTCTCTTATATTCACTTAGTCACTCTCTCTCTCTCTCTCACCCTGTTCTCAACAAAATCGCAATCTCTCTCTCTCTCTCTCTCTGTCTTCTGTCCTTGTTACATTACGTGATCGAAGGAACGCGAGAGTCGAATCATTTCTGAAATTCACGCTCCGATATGTTGTGTTGTTTTCTATGCATTCTTTCTTACCATGTCGTATCGTCGGGGCAAATGCAGGAAAACAAGTTGGGTGACATCTGCTTCTCACTTCGCTACGTCCCAACCGCCGGCAAATTGACTGTCGTCATCCTCGAGGCCAAGAATTTGAAGAAAATGGACGTCGGTGGTCTCTCTGGTGAGTTATTGATTTCTCTCCTGGCCGCCCGCCTCTAACTTGTATTGATTGAACGACTAGATCCTTACGTCAAGATCGCCCTGATGCAGAACGGCAAACGGTTAAAGAAGAAGAAGACGAGCATCAAAAAGTGCACCCTCAATCCGTACTATAACGAATCGTTTACTTTTGAGGTGCCCTTCGAACAGATCCAGGTATTATTATACGATGCTATTATTATTTGATCGACAGTTTGTTTACTTCGTCTCCATGGCAACGCTCTCGACTGCGCACCGAGTGGCTTAATTCGACTTCCTTTTTTTCTCTGATTAAATAGAAAGTGCAACTGGTAGTTACCGTCGTCGATTACGATCGCATCGGCACATCTGATCCCATTGGTAAGGCCATCCTCGGTTGCAACGCAACTGGAACTGAACTGCGTCACTGGTCCGACATGTTGGCCTCGCCCCGACGCCCCATCGCCCAGTGGCACACGCTGAAGGAGCCCGACGATGGAGACAAGAAAGACTAAAAAGGCGAAATACCTGCTGTAGACACAAAAATTTCACCAGCATCATCCAGCAGAAGACGTTCCTCGTCCCCGTACTTTTTGGCCTCTTTTGATCGGTTTCAAATGCAGAACGATAGAAAAATCTAATATGAATGGAATCATCAACACCGAGTGAAGAAATAAGAATCGAAACAAAAAAGGACAAAATAAAACTATTTCGTTTCCCCCCTCTGGTTTGATTTCCCCGTTTCGCGTCAATGTGTATATCTATATCTCTTCGTGTAACTTTCATTATCTTTCCATGTCCTTCCCAAAACCAAAAAGAAAAGAAAAAAGAAATTCGTAATTCCATGTTCCTCAGACTACTTTGAGAGAGATAGAATATCTATTAATGATAGATTTGTTTTTTCGTTCGCCATTTTCTCCTCGTTCAGATTTGTCACTTAGATGTGACGTTGCACATATACATAGTACCAACTTCTTCTTCTCCACCCGACTCATTTGTTCTTCTCTCTCGCTTTACATTCCCTCCCCAAAACCCCCACTCATTCCGTGCTGTGTCTTGTTTGTTGTCGGCGAGTTATATATAGAGAGAAAAACTTACCTACAGTATAGTCCCGCGTGAATCTTCGTCTTTTTTTTCTCTCTCTCTCTCTCTCTCCCGGTTAACTGTTTTAATGAGGAACAGGAAACGCGAAGCCCCGCCCATTCCTAATCATCAGCTATTTACCCCCCACTGTCCGTTTGTTTTTATTATTTTCTGTCACACTTGCCACCACCCAGTGATGAAAAAGAGACAGAGCAGTTACAACTAAACTTTTAAGATATCAATTTCCAACTTTCAATATTTATACTGTAATATCTGTTTGATAATGTAAGAAAACGAGGGCTGAGAAGAAGAATGTACGACACCAAAGAAATGATGTCGAACGACATTGTTATTCATTTAGAAAATTCTTCGTCTCCAACACACGTAACATTATGACAAGGTACACACGTTCCCCCTCCCTTTCATTATTATGACTTACATCAAACAAAACACATTTTCCCAACTATTGGGGAAACTTTTATCAATATCATTGTGTTATTATTTCGTTGGGTATAATTTTATCATAAATTTGATGGTAAAAATTATGTATCAGAAATTTCAGTGAAACAAAAAAAGAAGAAAGAAACAAAACAAAACGGAACAAGAGCGCAGCCAGTCTTGATTATTATAATGGTTAGAGAGAATGGATAAAAATACATTGTCTTTGTTGGTTCATTTTTTGGTCTTCACTTTCTATTTTTTCTTTTATATTTAAACCCGTTCACGATCCTTGAAAAAAGCCACAATTCTTTCTCATCCGACATGTTTTTAAAAAGTCCGCGCGTCTATTTTACTAAAAAAAAAAAGGTTTGACGCCCATCACCTGCGGCTTCTCCACCCAACTATGGTCATCAAACAGATGGTTGTTTCATTGGTAGATTCGCTGCAGAGAGAAAGGGAATCTAATGATTATTTCATTGCTCAAGGTGACGACGATCCAATAGCAGCCCAGCGGCCAGTCGCAGCTTGTGGGAATAAAACCCATCATGCGAGTTGTTGCGATGTATTATACAGTAAAACCTGTTGTTCCATTATTATCACATTTCTTGTTTCACCTGCCATATCTCTGACCAGTCAGAAAGAAACGATGGTAACTGAAGAAGAACATTTCCGTAGCAGCCGTTTTTTCAACAGTGAAATGACGTCATTAACTGTACTTGCCATTTAGCCCTAAGGCTAGTGGAAAAGAGTGGAATTCGGAATTGCGGATCTCGTCGACCCACACTGAGATATTTTGTTAGTGAGTCTACTATGCGCATGTGCGAACGAGATGAGTTTATTTCGATGAACCAAAATCGTTCTCTTGGTTTTAGAATTCAAGACAGTAAGCAGCAATCGTGAGATACGTGTAAAAGAAGGTTCTTCAATCTGGGGTGTAAGGATAAGCCACTATATATTAGGCACATGATCGACGAGAAGAAACGATTTCCAGCATGATCTGCTGCAGAAATTGTGCAAAGTCAGCAGTAGTTCTTACAGTCTTGGCCCCTCTTCTTACTTTGGTTGTTTTGGGAGTAAGCCATGACAAAAGTAAGCACACAACACTTTTGTTTGTGTCTCATTTGTTGATTCAACTTTCTGGACTCATTATCTCTTTTTCTCTCCGTTCACAGTTGGCTCTAGCCAGAACATTAGGCAGGAGGAAGGAAAACCAGTCCAACCAATTGCAAATCATGTCAAGAAACAGGTGATTTATCAAATAATTTCCAGAATTCAAGAAAATGTTTTTATTGGCTTGCTTTTATTTGTTTACAGAGCAATTTGATAACAGATAGTCATGGAAGTCTGTTGTTTGATCCTCCGCTTCTTGATTTTGGAGACTGGTATTCATAGCAATTTATCGTTTGCTCATGCGAACCATTAATCCCAACTTTGCTCTCTTTGCAGTGCTGTTAGCGTTGTGTGGAGGCAAAAAGTCAATATCAAGAACAACAGGATTAACGAAAAGCCCATCAACATCCTTTCAATCTCTGGTTCATCGCTTCATTTCCACTGTTCATTTGTGGAGGATAAAGTCAGTTTCAATCAACGTCCTGTGAAGCTGACCATATTTTCATGTTTGAATCATATTTCAGGTACTTGAGTCATCGGCAAATACTTCTTTTGAAGTAGTTTTCCTTAGTAGAGAGGAGGGATATGTGGAAGACACCTTGTACATCCACACCACCAGGGGTTCATTCCCCTATCGAGTAACTTTAATTAAGCCATGGCTCATCAAAACCTGTTTCATATGATAATTTCTTGTTTTTGTAGATACAAGCCCGTGGTCTTCCCAATCCTTTTCTTGCTAAACCATTCGTGAACGTACGGATTCCGGTCAATACAACTTTTTCCCCTCTAATTCATCTCTACAACCCGTTTGCATCCGCACTACAGGTTTGTGTAGAATAGCCGTAATTAGCATTTCTTTGATGTCTCGATGATATAAATCACAGTAGCGCGTGCAATGCAACTAATGGGATGACTTTTTTAGGTTCTAGAAATGTTCGGCAGTAGCTGCGACATCCATCTGGAAATGCCGATGGGGGGAGAGCGCGAAAACGAATCGCTCGACTGGTGGCTCATCCCACCACATCAAAGCAAAGCCATTGCCAAAGTCAACTTTCTGGCCATGAGAGCGCTTAACGTCACTGCTTTCGTAAGGTACATGTCAAGCGGATAGACATATTATGTTGATGTAGGCACACTCGTCTAAATATATTGGATATATTTGCGTAGGATACGAACCAACTATACAGCTCATCCTCACGGCTCACTGATGTTGCCCATCAGTCTAGAAGTGACTAGTCAGCCGTTACTTTTTTGCCCTCAGCAGTACCTTGACTTTGGAGTAGTCGATGCCAACGATCCTCCCAAAACGCTTAAACTTTTTGTGATAAATTCTGGCAATCGACCCATCACCGTTCAGGTATTTCGACCACCCAATTCCCTGCGCCTTAATCATGTTTGAATAAAATATTTTGAAATCCGGCCAAAAATATCGACATACTCTCAATGATATGAAAACATCAGCTTGTGAATCTTTTATAACCTCCAAATTAATAAAATTTTATTGATTAGACCGTGACGGCGATGCCACTAAGCGAAGGATTGTCGATCGAATTCAGTCCAGTCAAGGTCCCGCCATCTCTGACAACACCGACCTTGGTCGCCCTAGTTTCATTTAATCGTGAGTTCTCCTTTTTAGAAATTTCTTTTTCGTGTTTGCTTATTTTCTTCTTAATTGTTCAAACAGCTTCTAGTGTGAGTCAACTGAGAACGGCCAGCGGTCGAATTGTGGTCCAGTCCAAGAGTGGCCAATTCAAAGCTACCGTCGGCTATCAAATCACGGTTGCGGCCAGTTACTTGCGGTATAATCGTTCGTCGACTCAATTTTTGGCCAGCCAACACCTGCAACTGCCGTCGTGCCAGACACTAAGTGTCGATAATGAATTTGCCCTCCCCGTCGACGTTCTAAGCGCTGCACTCTCTCCACAGGTACGCCAGTCATTGAAATATTGTTAATCTTGCCACATTTAACTTGAATTCTTCATTCAGGAGTACATTGAAGCGCGGAATTTCAGTCAGACGGTTTTGAGAACTCGGGAGCAAGGATTGTTGTTGCAACTGTGTTTAGTGAAAATGCCACCTCTTCTCGGGACACCGTTTGTGGTTAATCTCCATCTGAAAACGAACGCCTCGGCCGGGCTGGACATTCCTGTGAGCGTCTTTTCCGGCAAAGTCGTTCCAATTTGGAGAGACGAACAGGAAGAGGACGAAGAACCCGAATCGAGAAGGAACAATTCAACGAATCGTTTCATTGGTTGGCTCACGGAAGGTTCCAGCAAAGAAATCCACCTGGCTCTGTGGAATCCCAATCCCGTGGGAGTCTCCCTTCAAGGGTGGGGTACGAATTGCAGCAACGCAGTCCTGACGTACCTCGGCAGCGAAAGCGGAACGCCAGCTCAATTCAAGAGCCGCTTTCACTTTGGCAATTTGACGATGGCGACGACCGTTCGACCGGGAAGCTTTGCCGTTTTCCAATTACAGATCCTGATGCAACTGGACGAAGCCCGGGAGGTTGATGTTTCTTCAGCGTTGTTCGTTCACGTGCGCACCGTTTTAGAAACGGTGGCAATTACACTGCGTTATCGGACCGTGACAGGAAGCATTCGAACCATTCCTGATCCGCTTCCCTGGAAAGCCAATTTTTTAGATCCATACTTGACTACAGAGGTGATTCTTGTGAGAAAGTGGCGCTATTTCTGTAATAACCAATTAATTTTTTTTCTTTCCCCAGGTCCGCCTCAATTCGACACTTAATGAATCTGTGACGGTGGTGGGTTTCCAAGCTCCAGCGCCCTTTCAGCACAAGCTGAGTTTTAACCTGTACAACGGCAATACGTCTTCGATCATCCACGCCATGCAATCGGCTGGCGTCGCTCGACTGGCCTATCCGCTTGACTGGCATTGCGCCGCATCTCCCCTCAGTAAATTAGTGAGCGACTGGCAATTGGGTCAGCAACGTTGGTGGAACGCTCTCGGCGATCTTGATCTGACAACATCACTCTATCGCTGCTATGAATCTCTGAGTCAATCCATCTGGAATCAGGTGGCATCGGTGAAGCTCGTCACCAAGGAGATTGGCTTCACCGAGATGCCCCTGCGGGTGGACGTGAATTGGCCGCGGTTAGCTACAAAGCGCCGGCTTCATTTCCCCTTGACCGAAATGGGACGCAGCAGCCGAATGGATTTGAAATTGGCCAACCCGACGGCCAGCGTCGTCCTGGCGCAGATCCTCTGGCTCGAAGACGCACAAGTGGAGATGAAAGATTTGGTGTCCAAGTTGCCGGCCCATTTGACAGAAGGCATTGAATTGCCTTCCTTAGGTGGCCTCAAAAAGAATAAACAGTTGCAACAGAACCTGAAACGTTCGGCGTTTGTGCTGACAGAGGCTGAGGGCGATGAACAGCAAGAGTCGCAGGATAGCGTCATGGTCTATTTGACACCTGGCTCTCAAGCACAATTAAGCGTGACGTTTAGTCCTACCACAGACCTCAAGTACCGATCGCTGCTCGTCATCAAGAACAACGTGACAGGCCTGGAACTGGTGAGTCTATCGGGGCAAGGACAATCGGCAAAGTTCTTGCTGGCAAACCGCAAGCCCGGCTCGACGCAACCGCTCCTTTTCGACATCGGAGAGCAACACCTCAAGAATTGCGAGACGGGGCCCAATGGCGGCGGTTCGTGGCAGAGTCGTTTCCAGTATTTGCTGCCTAGTGTGACAGTCAAGCGAACGTTTACGGCCAGAAATCGCGGCCCTTTCCCCATCACCATCACGGGATTCGACATCAATCAGTCCCCGTGTGAAGGCTACGGTTTCAGAGTTCTCCAGTGTCAACCCATGACGCTCTTGCCCAACCAAAGTCTCTCGATGGAGGTGGCGTTCACGCCAGACTTCACCCAGACTCGCGTCGTTCGAACTCTGAGACTCCACTCGACCGTTGGCGGCCAGGACACTCCGCTCAACTACACGCTGATGGCTACATTACCGACCCATATGCTGGTCCTCTGTGCGGCCGTCCTTCCGCGACCCAACTGGGAGCAGTTCTTCTATTACGGATCGGTCGCCGTCTCCGTCTTTCTCCTGCTCTGTGTCGTCACGGCCGCAACTTTGGAAGCTGATCGGATCCTCCGTTCTGGCGTCGTCTCCATGGTGACGGTCGTGGCCGCTCACTCTGCAACTCGGGAAGCGAGCGATTTAGAATATTCGCCATCCACTGCTGGCCATTTGCTTGATCTCAGGTACAAGTTTGGGTTTGCCTGTTTTTATTAAGTAAAATGTTATTCATTTAACTGTTTGTATTGCAGGGCTGTCGGCAAGGAGGCAACCACTCAATTGTCTTCGAAACCGGCTCCGTCTCCTCCTCCTGCCCTTTCTCCTTTAATTGAGGTTAGCGCCAAAAGTACAACTGGGCGTGGCAAGAAGAACAAATCCAAGAATAAATCACGATCGGCGTTACAACCGACGGCTCCACTGGGGACGGTAAAGCCTCCCCTCGTCTCTTGGACCCCACCCGCTCCGAAACGTTCAGCCACACCTTCGCCCACCATCAGCAGTTCGTCTCAGCGGAGCCAAACGCCCCCGCTGTCTGCGAACGTGCCTCCACCACAACCTTCACTGCCAGTACCGACTCTCAAAGTCGTCACTACCAAGGAGGAGACACGTTTGTTTAAACCTAAACCCAATAATAAGAAGACGAAATCCAAATCGACTCCTACTGCTCCTTCCACTAACGAAGACACGAAACAACAACATGCAGCCAAAGCCGCTCCCGTTCAGCCCGTTACCCCTGTACTTCCCGTCGTTACTACTCCTCCTTCACCTTCCATCCTAGTTGTTGCCCCATCACCACCCGTTCCAGCGCCACAGCCCACGACAACAGCCACTGATGAACCGAGTGAAAAGCGCGGACGAAGCTCTTCGGTTCCTTCAAACAACCGGAATAAAGCCAACGTCACGCCGACTGTCCAGAAATCTAAAAATCACCCGCCTCCTCCGCCGCAACCACCCAAGAGTTCCGCCACTCCACCAGTGATTGTCCCAACAACAACGACAAGCGTTGCAACTGTTGTAGAGGCACCTAAAAAGATGACCGAGACTGCAGCAGCAACCGCGACGGTGACAACAACAACAACATCGACGGCAGCGACGCCTGTGGCCTCTGTTTGGCAACCACGAACGCACAATAAATCCTTAGTTAAAGCCCCTGTCACTCCTTTACTTCAGCAGACAACCAACCGTCCCCAACCACCTGTTGGTAAAATCCTACCAGAAGTCCGACGCGTTGCCGAAGAACATCCGGTGCTGCCCAAACCGATCGGTTATCGACACGTTCGCGAAAAGGCTTCGCCGCCGCCGCCGCCGCCGACATGTTCGACATGGAACACAGAACCAAATCAACCGTGGTACAGTTTGACTACACCTACGAGTCCACCATCGGCTCCTTCCGGCGCCTGGTGGCCAGACGGAAGCAGCAACCCACTTCATTATCTGGAATCTTCGCCCGACTGTTGGTTTGGATTGCCCCGTCTCACTTCCGATTACACTGAATCGGCGAGCATAGGCAGTTCCATGTGGCCTACCAGCTCCACTAATCCATCTGGAGGTCCTGCCACTCCCGACGTATGGCCAGAAGTCCAGCCGAGCCCTCCAAGTCCATTACTACAGACCCTAAACAATACAGCTCCAGTGAGTCGTGTTTATTCTCCATGGTCTGTACCTCATTGGTTCGACATCACCCAGACGAGGCAGCAACAACAACGACAGAGTCAAGATCCTTTGCTTCATCTTAATCCTCCTAACGTAGTTTCTACTAGCAACCAGCTGTTACAGAATAACAGTCTGTGGGACTCTTCAGCAACACGCAACAACAATAACAGTAGCCCACCCAGCAATGAATCTTGGCCGTCTTACTCCCAGTTTTAGTTTTGATACGTTCACCTGACTCTTTTTTCTGGTGTACCCAGCTTAATTGTTGCATTCTTTATTATTAATTTTTTTTTTCTGTTCCTTATCGCGCCCTTTTAATGTAGTGAAGAAAAGAGTGGACACAAAATGAAGCAGCATGGAATATGAAAACACGTCATACCTCTCTCTGTGAGATACGTTTCCCCCACGACGACGACACAAGAAACCAAGATGATTCGGGATTATCGCTTGTCGCATGGTCCTGTTTTATATGTTGAAAAGCACACAGACATACACACAGACGCTACACGTTTAAATTGATGTTGATGCCATAAAAACACATGCCAGGAAACGGATGCAGAGTTACAGGTCTCCGTTTTGAAAAAATGGAACCCAGACCTCGGTTGAAGTTCCCGCTGCTGATTATAATGAGCCTCCCTTAGAGAAATTTCTCTAATCCCTCATAAAACAAAATTAAGACACTTGAATTGAAAATACAATAAAGTGGATAAAACTTTTCTCCTGTTTTCAAATGAGCCAACACAACTAAACATTTTGGTGACGTGGGACCAACTCGATCTAGCCCTCGAGTCGCTTTAAGAGCGTCGTCTGCTACGTTAGTTAATCAGCTGAATATTTTGACAGCGACAAGAGCCTATACGTTGCATTGAAAATCTATAGACGTGGCAAGTGAAATGGAGGAATTTAACTCTCTTCCACCGTTTTCTTCGCCATCGGTAAGCAATTTGTATAAAAAAGTTCATTTAGCTCAATGAGTCTAACCATGTAACGTTCAGAATGAAGATTACTTGGTCGATGTCAGCGGGAAAATGGACAGCATCCCTTCCATTTCTAAACCTACAAATGGTGAAGGAAAGCCCGAATTCAATACGTTAGATGAACCAATCCGCCTGACAATAGTAAAGTTAATTTACCTTATGAGAAATTATACTGTATGATAACATTCAATTCTTATCAGGTACGTGATCTCAAGGCTGTAGGAAACAAGTTCTTTCATGTACTTTACCCTCGTCAACAAACTTCTTTATTAACAGAATGTGAGTCTGTCCAAATAGATTTTAACCACAGTAAATAAATGTAACTTTTTATGCAGGGGACTTGTGGGGACCACTTATTTTGTGCACATTTATGGCATTGTAAGTTGTAATCAGATTTAATGAAAACCAATCAAATGATCATGATGCAATTGAGTACTGAATAATCACTTGTTGTGTGCAGATTGCTACAGGGAAGAAGTGACAGTACTGATCACGATGGTGGACCAGAATTTGCAGAAGTGTTTGTTATTGTTTGGGTTGGTGCCATGGCTGTCACCATCAATACCAAATTACTAGGAGGAACAATGTAAGAACCAATTTTTGAACCAATCAAATCATGGCAAAACGGTACCAATTATTTTTTGTTATAGATCATTCTTTCAAAGTGTTTGCGTATTGGGATATTGTCTGCTGCCCTTATCGATTGCGCTGGCGCTATGTAGGATTGTTTTACTTCTTCAACAAAACACTCTATTCTTCGTACTTCGTTGCGGATTTTCTTTGACGGCTTTCTTCTGGGCAGTCTGGGGTATGAATCTATTCATTCACATAGAAATTTGCACATACATTATTTTAAATTGTTCTCATTTGTTTCTATTGTCACAGCGGCTATCAAATTTTTAGGGGATTCTTCCCCACCTCGTCGGAAAATCTTGGCTGGTTACCCGATTGGATTATTCTACTTTGTCATCGCCTGGCTCGTTGTTTCACTTTCCAATTCCTAAATATTTATCACATATATTCTCAATTTGCACACGCACGGCTTCTAAACAAATTAACATAATGCGCCATCGAATAAAATGGTGGTATCCAGTTGAATGGCTATTAGTTTGATTAATTGTGGTGGTCCATTTTTAGATTAGTCATCTGGCACCCTGTAAGTACAAGTTAGCCAAAAGATTACAGAAGAGAAGATCGTCAGCATTATAACAAACGACGAGTTCGGTCTGTTTGACGAAACAAAATCGAAAGAAATGTAAGGTAACAAAAGATGATACGACATCAGTCGAAATGGGGAAGAAAAGGCGACTCTATGGGAAATGCAATTAACAGTAGTGCCGTCCTCGATTCATTTATGAGCTCTACCTCACGTAGGTAGAGCTTTGATTCAATAGATTTGATCCACTCGATACGACTGAATAGAGAAGAAGAGCACTTCTCTGCTACTAGTCGTCGGAACCTTCTTGACAAGACGCCGGCAACGGTACACAGGAATGATTGAACGCGACATTTCCAATGTCGCGTCATGCCGTGTACAATGAAAGGGGACGACATGGCAATTGATTTATGAAAATCTGTCTTGTGCTATTGGTCGTACAAGGCAAGCTCCTCTTTGTTGTAAAATATTCTATTAGCACTTGTAGATTATGGCACGAGTTGGCTAAGGGCGCATTCGGTCAGAGAGGAAGGCAGATCTTCGCTACAAAATTGAGTTATCTGACTTGTCGAATCAAGCAGTGACGACGGCTTCAACATGGAAGTAACTACGCCACACCCAGCACAATATCGTGCAGTAAGTCCTGAACCGACTCGGCATCAGCATATTGCAACCTATTTTTGAGAATCAATCTCTCAAATAGAAATGTAAATTGTGTAAGTTGAGCAAGTAAAACTTTCTCATTCGCACTACTCTGTAGCATGAGCTTTACGATTTCTGCAAATTGAAAATTACAATCAAAATGGAGTTTACTTTCATCATCTTCCATAGTGTTGCCAAGCCATTCCATTTGTCTATTAAAAAAAGAAAAAAATGTTTAGTAAAACGACATGCGTCATCAGACAAAGGATGTATACATGTAGATACTCCCTGACTCTGGCTCCTCCCGTATAAAGCCATACCTCATGCTCCGACAGCACGGTAGTCTTGTTCCAACCATCAAAAGAAGCGCTGTCGAATCTCTCAAGCTCCTGTCCAATCTTTTATCACTGCGTTATTCAGGTAGTACACTTCGAAGAATTTGCCGAGTTTGGTTTGTTTCATATTGGTTTCGTTTCCCTTCACGCAGATATTCTGCAATCGAAAATAATGATGCGCTTCAACAGTATGTCTTCGTCCTCAACTATTCTACTTTTGTTTGCGGGAATCGTCATCTTCGCCGCTGTTCACGTGCATTCTCGAGACCTCGACTGTCGGTAAGGGCACCTTTTCAATATGCAAATTTAATCGGTTGAAGTTCATTGTGAATGAAATTGAGATTGAGTATCCAAATCAAATTCATTCTGCATTCAAATAGGCGATTCGTATTCGCTCCGATGTGCAGGGGGGCCACGATCAAAAGGTCATTTATTCCAAATATTGGGTAAGGTCGATATTTCTTTACAGCGAATTCAATTGGACATTGATTTGAATTTCAAATGGTTTCATCAATAGTGTGAATCAAGATGATGTCCAAGAACTCCTGTTGGATTATCCTAAACAGCAAGTGATGGACGCAAAAACTCAACCGCTCTTGATACCCATCTTGATCGATCGGGTGAGTCAATTTTGTTGAAAATGTAAAGAAAAATGCATCATTTTGCGTTTCCTAATTGGGTTTAGCGTATCTTCGAAGCCCGTTCGGCGGCCAATCGTCATCAAGCGCAGCTCGATGCTGAAGACTGACCAGTTGACGGCTTTATGTAACAGTTACGCCTAGCCGGTTCAGTGAACCTTTAAGATTGACCTCACCTTTATTTGCTTCCCACAAAAATATATTTGATGTATTTCCTTCCGATTTGTTGTTAAACCTCCGACACGATCCATTTACGATACTTTTAAGAATGTAACTTAATTAAACATACATGGGCAAATAAAGGGACGTGTCAAGCAAAGTCATGGCTCGCGTGTGCATCGTCATTGATTTCTATTTCAGAAATTCCTACCATATTGCAACAGCAGGGCGGAGCACGAAACCAAAAGGTATTATGATCTAATTAATTTGCTAATAGGATTTTGTTTCGTATGTTGTCATGGTGTCAAATTAATTGATTATAAAAAAAAATATTCTGAATTTACAAACAGAACACGGAAAAAACACGGAAGAAATCCGAGGAATCTTGATTGCGGTATTTTCGGTAGGGAGACGGTGTAATTTCCTGTCTGATCCAATATTCCATGGCATTTCGATTTTCTCCAGTTTATCTTATCCTGAATTTTGCGGTAAGTACAATACATATTAGATTGGCGGTAACCATACGTTTTAAGATCAAGAACCTTTACCGCTTGACGCAGCTGCTCGTTATAGTCACACTATAAAGAGCTTCACACCAAAGCTACCGACTCAACTTGTTGAAGGACTACCTCATTTGCAACCACAGAAATAGAATAGGTTAAATCAATGCCTTTTTTGATAATTGGATGTGGGTGTGTTAATTGACACACGCTATGCGTTGACTATCGAGGCGTAAGAGAAAGATGGAAATAATGACGCTAAAACGGTAACAAGAACATTCTCTCGCGGACGCCCTTGAAGAAGAACTTGTTTGATCTATTTTCTATGCAACCGCAATTAAGAAAAACATTGGTTTTTAAATTTGCTGAATAGTTATAGTAGTTTACTAATTTTAAAGGTTATTTTTTTTTAAAGGAACTATCTGAATTTAAGTGAATTTAAGTGAAAATTTTAAAATAAAATAAGCCCAGGTCGTAGTCATTTTTATAAGTTCTTTTCTTCGGTCGTTTGAGACTTGCATATAAAAGGAAACTTGCACTATCAACACTATAATGCTTCCTTAAATTCAGTTTACAGAATGGTCTTTCAGATCGTAAAAAGGTGAATCGTGAAAGAGAGAATCATTTGCCATGCAAAAAAGGATAAGCGCCTGTACGCTATGATTATTTGCTTATCATATCGCGCTCCCGAACGCAGCAGGCATCTTGCCGTGGAGTTTTATGACCGAGAATACATGATGCTTGATTTATTACCGTTTTTTTTTCGCTTATAGGCACATGCGTTTACTTTCTTCCTGTATAATAAATGAATAAATAATTTCCGACGCTTCAAGTTGGATTTATTATTCGTTTGCGTTTCAATAGCTTGTATTCATACGATAAGAGTTTCTGTTTACATCGGCGTGGCATAGTCGTAGCATTTTGTCTAAAATGTAATTCGAATTTGTTCAACACGTAATTTACCTGTATATTTTGTTTGTAGGCCTACCTGTACAAACTACAATAGAAGGAAAGAAGAGGTATTAAATTATTAATTTAACTAAAAAAAGTGATATATTATATTCTAACTGTAAAAAAAGTAGTAATATACATGTGTAAAGAAATAACTAGATTAGTTTAGTTAGTTTTCAATGTTGAATTAATGAAAATTCTGCAAATTTTCAAATTTCACGGTTTGAGTTGAGGGAGTTTGTTTTGAGCTCAACAGGTGGCAGCTGTGGCTTGGTTGGCTTGTTTAAAAAAAACCAACGAGTTCAACAACAGGGCGGGTCCATTTTTATTTTTCTTTTAAAAAAGTACGTATAAACAAACAAATTAACCCAAATTCTTGTGCATTATTTGAAACATTAATTCAGGTATGAAAGTGTTGAGCTTGGTAAAGTTTACTTCTGTGTCTAATAGTACATTTTTAATGTAACCTGTTCTGGCTGTTCAACATGTGAAATGTTGCTTGTTGCATTATTTGTTCTGCCTTCATCTGTTTCAGTTTTGTGTTAATATTCAAGGAAGTTTTAACACTTTATATCTTTGTAGGACAGTTTTATTGACACCTCAACATGCCCTCCATATCAACTTGTTGGTCTCCCTGTTTCTGGCACATGAATGTTAGAGAGGGCACATTTGCCGTTGCATTCTACACCACAGTAAGTTTTAGTGTTTGAGCGACTAGAGAACCATTCTTTATTCATGTCTTTTTTGTCCAGTTTTTCCCAATAGTCATAATAGCCTATACAGCTTATGTGATGCGTGGAGGAGATTCTGCCCAGTTTTATCTGCCCTACTTTGAAGCTGATGTGAAAGATAGTAAGAAATTCAAACCTAGTCATAAAAAGAATGGTAACTTTAACCATGTTTTCTTTTTTGAATTTTTCAGCAATGCAGTCTGTTGGGGCCATAGCTATTTTATTTTGCCTGTTGTTCATCATTTGCTCCTTCATGTTGGTGCAAGGCGTCAGAAAAGAGTACAGAGGCCTTTTCTTTCCTTGGATGATCTGCATGACACTTGTGGTTTTATTTCAAGCTGTTTACGGCTTGTGGATCATCATTGGTTATTACATTGTAAGTTTTATTTTCTAATGTCTGAATTCAAAAGTGATTGCTAATTCTTATTCAATTATCTAGCTATGGAATGTATTTGTTTCAATCGTCAATTGGATTTGGATGGCCGCCAATGTAAGTCTATACTCGTTTCAAACAAAAGTTCGGCGATTCTAATCAAGGTGTATCTTTGATGCAACAACAGATGTATTTCTTCATGTGCGTTTGGAGCCAGTACGAAATCGTGACAGAGTTGCAAGCCCGGCACATCGAGCTGCTCTACCCGTAAAAATGTATACGACGTGTTCCTCCTCCTCTTCTCTCTCACTCTTTTATCACCAGAAGGTAGATCCATTTTGGTGTGTAGCAGCTCACCATTCTCCAACAACAGCAGAGGCCAAAAAGAAAAGTTAATCTCGGCCCTTAATCTCGACTCTTAAATCTCATGCAACATTTATATACAACCGTCCCCTGTCAATTGCAATGATTGTGCCTTACGGAGACCTCAATGGATCTGGTCTTGAATGCAGCAGCACAACATGGTCGTTATCGTGTGAGCAGATCCTTTGACCCTTGTTTTTCTTTCCTTCTCTCTCCTTTTTTCCCTCCTGTTGGACATTTCGATTCTCTCACGATTCCTTGAACAAGTCCGTCCGTTCCATGATGCCATTCCAACGAAAAACAAAAATAAAAAGGAATAAAAAAAAAGATTTGAATACATGGCTTTGATAAAATTTTATCGCCCGTGTCATTTTGATGGCCATCGTTACACGGCAATGTAATAACACCTTACCCAAATTTTATAACATTTATTTCTTTTCATGCGTACAGTTTTGATTGAGCAAGTAAAAACATCCCAGCGGAGAAGAAAAATGCAAGTTGATGAGTCTTTCGCTCTGTCAGTTTTGATATTCAGTGACGGGCGACGAAGAAAGCTTTTTCATCTCTCTCTCTCTCACAAAATGTATTTAGTTCTTTTTAGGTACCAAGAGCGAGCGCGCACACACAGACGGGCTGGAGGAGAGTAGCCGGCTGTCGGTGAGATCAAGAGATGCCGTCGAGAATCCGTCAAGGATGTGAAGCTGAAGAGGAGGAGGAAAAGTAGAAAGGCGTGTTGAAATTGGAGAGCCTTCGTCTTTGCTCATTCCCCTCCTTAAGAAGAAGAAGAAGGAAAAAAACTGAACGAACGACGATAAGATATGTGCACACACACTCACTAGGTACTTTTTTTCCCCCCTCGGAGAATAACCCCCCTCGCAGTTTCAGCAACTTTTCTCTTTTTTTTTCTTCTTATGCTCTACTATATTGGGGAGGAACTCCTGTAGAGACGCAGAAGAAGAAGAAGATATTCATCGGTCCGGCGCGCTTATCGGTACGCGCCTAGTCTAAGCCCAGCAGCCATCCATCCAGCCCCCCCCCTTAGACGGTTGTGTTCACTTTTCTTTTTCTAGGAAGAGCTCATATATAGCAGAATCTATAATACTGTGTGTTGTGTATATAATCCCCCTGTGCTACTTACCCCCCTCTCTTTCATAGGTGGTGGTGGGTGCCGTCGACTATGGCGCGACCAACGACTTTTTTTTGGCTGCCAAAGTTCATTCCAATGTTTACGGTCTTATGGCATTTGAAAGGAAAAAAGAAAATGGGTTTACCTTTTTCTCCGATCATTCCCAGGACTCGGTTACGAGACACTCTCTGTGCTCCTGCTGTCTTTTTCTTTCAGGTGTTGGCCAGATGAAGTGGCTCCAGGACAAGATCCATCCAGCAGCAGCAGCAGGGGTGTAAAACGTCGTTACGTTCTTTCTCTTTCCCGCCAGCACGTCGTCATATTTCCAACATTTCTTTTTTGCTCGGCCCATCTGCGTAAATGAATAAGAATTTTCCGGCATTTTTTCTTTTAACCAGTTTCAAACAAAATATGTTTTCCAAATGGCATTTATTTCTGCCGACACTTTACTTTCTTTTAACGGCCTTCCTGACAACCTTCTCTATTCAAAACCTTAAACATATTGTGAATGAAAGGATATGGCACATGATTCTTCCGACGACCTTTTTTTTCCCTCCACCACTTTTGGGTGTATTTCGCCGGAGCAGCGGATTACAACATCGACGAATACCATTCCGTCGTCGTCAGAAGATGGACACATAGATTCTGAAAGGTTTAGACCCATTAAAGAAAAGCCCCCCCGCTTGCCATGTAGAAGAATGTTAAAGAAAGAAAGTCCCTTTCTCCTCTCATATAATAGTACTAATAATATATCCCCCTATGTGTGTATTATATGATAATCTCTATGGGGGCACAAATTGAAGATGTCGCCATCGGGGCTTTCTTCTTTTCTTTTTTAAACAATTTTTTGATCGAAAACTTGTTTTCCCCGTGCTGCAACTAAATCCCCCCCTTGTTTCCGTGTAATCGCTTTTGGTTGTTGTTTCTTTTATTCTCCACTTTCCAGTCGAGTTTCTAGTAATTGGGTGCGTGATGGATGATTGAGATCGAAAAAGAGCTGCTGCTGTCCTGTTTTGTTTTGTTATATTTCGATAGAAAAAAAGAAAACTTATGACGACGACTGTCTGCTGCTCCTGTTGTTCGGTGCACCCCCGGAAAAGAAACATGGCGCGCGCCCACGTTTTTCCAGCAGACAATAAAAAGGAACGACCATTTTTCCAGAGAAAGAAATAGTATAATATAACTGACAAAACAAAAGGAAGAAAAACACGTGTATATATATTTTCTCGACCCAATAAGTCGTAAAAGATTTTACCATAAAAATGTATTTTACCAGGGAGGAGGAGGAGGATTCTGCTGGGCTCCTCCCTTTATTGTGTTAAGGGGAAGGGGGATCACGGCGGGAAAATGGCGCGCGGTGGGCGCCCCCCTCAGGAAAGAAGAGAAGCTGTGGGTGTAGAAAAATCACATTTTTCTCAGTCTCAGTGGTACATTTGACCAGTTCGGTCGCCATTCTCTATCTCTGCACTGATCAAATTGTGTGAATTCATCGCCACGTGTGTGTGTGCTTTTGATGTGATTGAACTGCACAGCAGTGACCAAGACCTTTTTTCCAATCGTGTGACTTGACGGATTTCCTCCTCCATGATTGTAAGTGAATTTATTTCTTTATTTTGGTGGGTTGTTGTTGTGTGTCTGAGCATTTGGAAATTCGGAATGCGTGGTCGTCATCGTGAAACTCTTTAATGGCCGCTGTCGAAAGGTTGTTGTTTTTTACCACGCGATCACGTCTTGCATACCATTTTCGTAGTCTCTCCCCCGCCTCATTTCAATACCAAATCGTTTGCTGTGTGTTAAAGAGAACTGTGGCGCAGGGGGGCGGGACATTCAAACAGAGAAAAAGAGTGGCATTCTCTCTTATTTTTTCAAAAGAGAAATAAAACAAAATCCCCCATTTTTACTGCATCTGCTGTGGGTACAGCAGACGACTCGACAAAAGCGAAGGGGGGGACTCCATAAATTATCAAACGTATTTATTATTCACCACGGCCGTGTGTGTGTGTGTGTTGTGGGGGCCATGGGAAAAATCAAATGTAGATAACTATTTATTTTTTTTCTCTGTTTTTGTTTTTCCCCATGCGATATGTATCGATGAGAGAGGGTCTACACACACACGGGGACCGCCTCTAATGGGATGTGTGAAATGATGGATCGATCATCTTTCCTCCTTCATTCCTTAAAAGCGTATAGAAAAGAAGTGATTTATTTTTGAAAGGAAATAAGAATAAATAAGTGTAACACGAAAAAAAAACTTCTTTGTGAGTGTCCGACGTGACCAATTGGGGAAACGTTTTCATCCCGAAATTTTTTTCACTTTTTTAAAATTTCAAATGCCCATAAAAACCAATTTAAACCTTCGGTAGTCGAAATAATTAAACTTTAGTGGCCATCAAAATTTTTAAGGGGGGGAAAAAATAACGATCGTTATAAATTAGTGAGGCTCACCACCACCCACAGTTGATCATTTATACATTTTTTCTTTTCTAGCCCTCAAAAGTTATTTGTCATTATAAAAAATTTATTTCCCTAGGAGGAATCGTTTTTTATGGGATTATCTTTTTGGAATCTCCGCATTTTGATACTGAACAAATATTTGAATTTTATTGAAGGTTGTAGTATAAATAATAAAAATGAGATTTAAATTATTGAGGAGTCGGAAATGAGTGGTTGTTGTTGCTGGTCCCTCCAAGGGATTTGAAAAACTCCTTGTTCATTTGAATATTAAAATACTTTCTGGTAACGATAACGATTCTTTTTTTTTCGGGAGAAATAGGGGGAAAACATGGAGGGGAATTATTTAAAGAACCGTATAAATTGCTGTGCTCCTATACGAGTTAGGAGACACACACACACAGGGGGTTAGTTAGTTCGTTAGTTAGTCTGCCTCGTTGCGTTCTCATTTGGCCCCTCCCCAGTACGTCCCAAACTTCCTTCTCCTACCAACTTTTTTCTTTCTCTCTCTGACGTTACTAATGACCGTCGTCGTCTCGGTCTTTGCCCTTTTAGTGTGTGTCAATTATTATAATGAATATGGGCATCATTCAACAGGCGGAGGGGGGGGACAAGGTTCGTGAATTCCTCCTATGGCAATTGGGGGTTTCATTCATAGGCTCGTGATGGTTCGATTTAAAAAGGCAACCATTTTCACTCAATTTAGAGTTTTCCCCTTTTCTTGTTGACTCTGTCGAATTGTTTCCGATTGAACCGCTGCGATAATAAAATGAGAAATTCTCTACCACCCAAAAGACTACCCCCCATCTAAAAAGAGAAAAGGCGACCCCCCTCACAACAGTCCGGAACCAAAGGTAGAAAAGACGATGAAAAGTTTCACGACCCCCTCCGTTATCCGCCGCCCGTTAACCTCTTTCATCTCGTTCCTTTTGGTCTCTCCCTCCTCTTATAAACTACTGTACCACACCACCCTCTGACATAATGTCCGCGTCAGACACGGGTCCCGTATGGTATGCACGTGGATGGTTGGCCTTTTTTCTCTCCCTTTTTTCTTGTGTGTGTGTGTGCTATGCCGCCGCCCTGTCACTGTGCAGTAAAAGAAAAGCTCCTTTTTTTCGGTCCAGGGAATTCTTGTTGTTGTATTTGGTTGGTTAGGTTTGAGGTGAAGGAGCTAGGCCTTAGACGACATTTTGGAACCAAGGGAACAAAAATTACTACCCCCCGAAAAAGGGCGAATGCAGTTTGGGTTGAAAAACGAGGGAGGAAATAGAAACAAGAGAACTGCTGGCTAGGGGGGGGGGGGGGGGGGTTCGGAGGCTGCGAGGTGTCGGATGGGGTTCTTATGCACCCCACACACAAACAGACCTGCTGCTCTTGTACGTTTCGCCATGCCTATTTTTCTCTCTTTTCTCGACTGGGAGCTATACAGACTATATAACACAATATCCATTGATGACTTTACAGTTTGCCCGGTGTGTCTTGTTCTCCCAGTCTGTCCATGAATCATTGCCCTTCTCTGGCGAGAGAGACCCAATAAGATCGAGATGCAATCACCAGTTTCCCAGTAGAAAACTGCTGGTAGCATATCATTCCGGAGACAAGGCACCTCGACATCATTTGTCTCTCCCTCTTCGTTCTACCTCGGCTGACTCGATGATTGCTATTCAACTTTTTCAAGGGGGGGGGGGGAAATGAGAAAACACTAAGAAGAGGAGGAAACAACCTTTTTAGTTTATTTTTTTTTCTTAAGAAGAAAAAAAGAGGAAAAATGAGATGAGGTTCTATTTGGTCTGATCCGGGCCCGGATGGATGGATCTCCACATAGATGGGGGGAAGGAAAGAAAGAAAGAACTCTTAAGCCAAACACCATTTCACCCCTATGCTAAAGTTTGAGGAACAACTAGAAGAAGAAGAAACGGTTCAGGGAAAAGATACCCCGCAGAGTTTCTAGACATCCAACAGTTTTCTCGCTATGGAGATTCTTTCTGATGATATTTTTTTCTTTTCGTGTGTTCTTTTTTTTTTCCCTCCGACAAGTCAAAGAAATGTTTGAGGGGTAGAAATGATCATCTGCTTGAACTGTAACTTTTTCTTGGTAGAAAAAAAAAAGAGTTTCGAAGAAGAAGAAGAAGAGTCTTGTTTATCAGTCGGTGTGTGTACCGTTTTGATAAGATCACACACACACTCTTGTGTGTGTGGTTGTTGCCCATGTCTCAACCCTTTTGGAGAAAAAACGTTTTAGTAGTACGGTAGTATACCAGTGGTAGTCCACTAGTCCCTTCGTGTAGTTTGACATGTCTATTGGCTTTGCGATAAAAACATTCCCGACGTTTCGGGGACGATGTTGATACACCCCAACTACTACTACTACTACCAGCCTCTGCTTCTTCTTATGTCTCTATAGAGATGGGAAACACTTTTTTTATGATAAATGATACAAAAAGATTCTTCTTCTCTGCTTAACCTCTGATTCTCTCAACCGACCGTACACAGATGGGTCGTGTCTTTCTTCTCACGGCTGCTGCTGCTTCTACCAGGTCAAACAGGTCATTTTCAAACATTGGGATTCTTTCTTTTCCGACTGAGAGAGAGAAAAAGTATTATAATAATACGGGGCGGAGATCAGATTTCTTTCTTTTTGTTCGAAAATGGGAGCCGAGAACAAGAAGAAAAAAAGTGATGGATTGGAAATACAGCGCCGCATTCCTCCTCCTATGGCCCCTACATAATAAACACCCGAAAATGGGAGCACACGAGAGCACAGCTTCTCACTCGGCGGTTCAATTTTTTCCGATAGTACAAGGGTTTTATTTTGAATTGGCCTCCCCGTTCGTTTGCACGTGTTTTGATTTCTGAAAAGGGCCGACCGGGGTAGTAGTACACACGTCACTTGATATTTGTCGTTCCAATTCCATTCAACGTCCTTGTACAGACACAATTGACGATCCTTTCTCGGCTGAATAAAGAGAAACAGGAGAGGTTTCAGGCTGTGTGTGTATCATTTTGAATGCATTAAACATCTAAATGGAGAAGGTCCTTTCTATTTCGAGTTTTCGTATCAAAAGGTTTTTTCGTTCGTTCCTTCTTTCAATTTATCTTGTCTATAAAAACCTTTTTTAGTTATCGGCAGTTGTTCGTTTTGGGTTTTGTATGTACACAAGGAGGAAAGAGACTCCGGCGGCTATTGGCTGTTTTAATCGATAGGGAAAAAAAGAGCCGAGAGGAATAAGAACCGATTGTGTGTGTTGTGCCGGACGTCGGAGTATTAATCGGGAAAACACGTCAAGGTCTTTTTATTTTTCTTAAAATACTTTCTCTTCCAGTCGGAAGAAAACCTTTTTTCGTTTCGTCTTTCGTTTAAGAACTTATAAAAGTCATTTCTTTTATTGATTGGCATTCTTTTTTCCTTATTAATTGTAAATGACCCGGTTTCTCTCGCTAGATGGCTCGTGTGAATCCAATCAAAGGCGAACGATTTATGGTCCGATCCGTCTTGTTTTGATTTCGGCGGCGGCAGGTGGTGGTGGCCTGTCGTGACGTTAATGAAAATCCTATTTTATTGGCGTCGACAAGTTAACGAACTTTTTTCCTACCCAAATGAGAGAAGAAAAACACGGAGGAGCGATGCCGTTAGCCCCAATTTCCAGAATAGAAAGAAAGAAAAAAATAATCAAAACATTAGCCGAGCCCAACTGCTCCTGCCGTAAATATAGTTCCCTTTCTTTTGCCCATTTACACCAACACCACCACCAGCACACGCGTTCCTACAATTGGGCCGCCGCACAGCTCAGACTTTTGCTAATGAGGTTGTTGCTGTTGTTGCCTGTTGTTGCCGTCCATCAACTTCTTTCCAGCCCCGGCTGTGGCCCAGTTCAAAGGTTCAAGGGAGCGTGGAGAAGGCGCGCACGTCTTAATTGATTTTTTCGCCCGTCTGTGATGAACTGTGTGTGACGCCGTCATTTCGTTTGTTGTTGTTGTTGTTGCTTCCGAAATGGGGATGAGGCGGAAAGAAGGAAGAAAAAGTCGTAATAGAAATGTAATTTTAGACGCCGAAAAAACCGTTTCGGGACTGTTGGAATCAACAACATTGGCAGCGTCAATGCAACAACTTTCGTATCATCGCCCAGTTTCTATCGCCGTCGTGTGACCAAAACTGTGGGACAGCTGCGTGGAAGAAATGACGTCATTTCGCGGCTGCGATGAATCAGCAGCTCCTCCTGGCTAATATATCGCCATTTTGGTTTTTTGGTCCATAGAAAAAAACTCACGAAATTGTCGATTACTCATCCAACAAAAAAATCAGCTGCTGCGTTGGTGGTTGGTTGCCCTTTTTGGTCTCTGCATTTGCACAGCATCGGCCACCAACCCGAAACGTCCATAATGTCCACGTCATGTAAGCGCTGAAATATCTGCCAAATAAGGAAGAAAAGGCAAAACTCTTGAGCAAAAAATTTCTTGGCCGCTGCACGAAACTTTTTTTATTTTATTGTTTTTTTTTTCTTGAAAAAAAATCACGTCGTTGTGGAGTAGTAGGGCGCGGTCAAGTCAGGCACACAAAAAAACCCAGCTGCCCAATAAAAAGGAGACCGGACGTGGGTCTGGCATCAGCTGTTTCCTAGTCGGAACATTTTCTTTAAAATCAAATCGATGCGTAATCCGACACTCTGTCCCCCCCCCCTCCCTCCTCTCTAGCCCACTTCCCGTGGACTTTTGTCTGCCAAATTCCTTTTAAAATTCACCACTCGATTTCGGTTGGGAGAAAAACGGAAACGGCTCATCAGTCGACTTGGGAAAATTCGGATTTGTATGCCCTAATTTTCGATTGAATTTCGTATACGTTCCTGGGTGAGGTACGCAATTCTGAGAAAAATTTGGTTTCATGGCCAAGTTTGAAATTTATTTTTCTTTCGGCTTCTTCTTCTGCTCCAATGGCGCAGTTTGTGCGTTGGTTCACTCGGCTGGTTCCTCCCATCCCCCTTGTTTTTCTGCAATAAATTCCTGAATCGAAAAGAAAATCGTACGTGAGAGATAAAAAAGGTTGGCGATAATGCCTTTTTTGTGGCTCTCTTTTCTTTTTTTTTAAAAATGCAAGTCGATTAAACGATATCCCGTGTGATATCAAATAGAAACGAAGGGAGGGACGCCAGCCAGTGGGATGTATTTTATTCGACGGCCTTGAATACTCGCGACGCCGCCGTCTGCTGCACAGAGAATCTTGTGACGTCACGGTTCGGCAACCAACCGACAAGGATACGGGGCCACTTTGTGAAACTCTTTTGTTTTTCTCTCGCCAGCGGATTCTTCTTCACCTATAAGGTGATTGTTTTTTTTTGTTTTCTATTTGTACTTGAAAACAGATGATTTATCACTCTGCTGGCCAATGTAATCCGCTTTCCCTTTCACAACAAGCAAATGACGACAATGATTTGTGTTTGGATGTACTACGTGCTAGTAGACATTCCGTTGTTGACAGGTTCAAACCCTTTCGCTTGCTCTGCCGCAAGCCATTCGATTGCCGCATTTAAATGAGAAAGGGAGAGAAACATTTTTGAAATTGTCACGAAATTGTTGGGCATTTTTCAAAGAGGAAAAATCCTTTCAAAAAGTTTGATGGGTTTTTGTGTCGATACTTTTTTATTTTTATTTTTTATTATTATTTGGTGGATTTAATTTTCATGGTCATTTTTGTGTCAGGTCTGTCCGGTCGGTTTGTTTTGTGTGTGTTTGGCTTCTGGCCCTTTTTCGTCGTTATTTGCGGTTCTCGTTCATTTCCCTTTTGGGCAACTTGTCGCCCCCAGACATTTTCAAACTACACGAAAAGAAAGAAAAACGAGAGCCACAGCTGAAAGTCTCGAAATGTGTGTGTGCGGTTATCGGCCAGATAATTCTGTCATTTTCCACTGTTCGATCCACTTACAAACGGTTGATCACGAACGACCCAGAGTTTTTTTGATTGCTGAGACTGGACTCGATCGACCGTTTAGCGGCGGCGCTAGTGTCGTCCCCCCAGTGGGGCGGATAAGGTGGGCAGACTGGGAGTGAACCAACTGGTGGTGGCTTAGGGGGCTGACTTGCTCTCCCACAGAGGATAGGTTTTTTTTGTTATTCCTTTTTTTTTTGAACGCGGGCGACGTTTGTTCGCCCAGTCAGTCGTGTTCCAGACACTGGGCCGAATTGGTCGACGTGTAACTCGCACCGATCCCGAAACGGTTTACGACCCGTGTCTTCGCTTTAATCAACAACAAGTTGATCGAGTTGGTTTCGCTTGTGTTTGTGTGTGTGTGTATGTGTGTGGGGAGGTGCGGGAATTCTATTTTCGACTCGTCACTTTCCGACAAACAAGAAAAGCGGAGGACTGCGGGAATTGCTTTTTAGTGATCCGACTGGAGGGAAAAAAACAACGAGGCGAATGTCAACGATGATGTAATTGGAGACTTTGATGATTGCGTGAGTCATTCAATCTTGATTTTTGGTTTCAAAAACACCCTCCCACGAAATGAGAATTTCGGTTGTTTAAAAGAAAAAGCAGCTGCGACATTTTATCCATTAATACAGTGCGGAGGGGACTGACTTGTGTGTAGCTATATCGACTGCCCACCATCTGACAGACGAGTCTGTTCCATTTCAAACGGTTTCTCGTCATGAGAAATAGTTAATTCAGATATTTCAGCGTAACGGCCAACTGTCGTTCGGCCAGCAGTTCCGCTAATCTGACTGGCCTCCATAGATAAATGTACATATCCGAAGCGCAGTATTCACGTCCTTGTATATATACTACAACATTCTTTTCTCTTTTTTCAAATAAGGTGAACTTTGCACCCGTTGTCTAGTCTCTCTCTCTCCTATTGTTGCATTGTCCTGCCTTTTATCGCAAAGGGAATAAGTCACGGGGCAATATTAACAACAGACAGCTGCCCACCTTATTGCTCTGGGTTTTTATCCCTTTTCTAAACAAATAACAACTTTTTTTGAATTTTCTATTTTCTCGATGGGCTCGTGTCTGATTGAAATTCCATTCGCTCCGCTTTTTTTTACTGCTCCGTCTCGGCAATGTGTGTGTGTGGTGGAGTGATTACAACAGGTGTTTTTGCGTACAGAGTGTGACGTCATTGACACTAGCCATAAATAGGTTGAAGAGAAAATGAGCGAGAAGAGTCAACAGAAATGTCGGATGAAAAGTGAGAGATGAGAAGGGAAGAAAAAAATTTCTGTTGTATGTTAAAAAGATAAGGAAGAAACAAAAAGGAAAAAGTTTTTCTTTTTGTTGTGTATAGTGTAACTTATAAGAGAGGGGGGAGATGAAGGCACTTCTTATGAAGTGATGACGGACCACAATGGCGGCGTCAACCACCCGAAACCAATAGACTCGTCCATTTTTTTCTTCTTTTTCTGGAACGAATTACGTCATCTAAATAAGAGAGAAAAAAGTGAATTAAAATTAAAAAGTCGGTAGACCAAAGGCATAGAAAAGAAAAGATAGTATAACGGTGTGTGTACAGTTAAAAAGAAGAAGTAAGGCAAAACGGAAATGGACTTGTAGGTGTGTATTCCCCCCCTAAAAAAAAATATTTTTTATTTCGGCAGTTCGTAATATACGCCCTTGTCTCTCTCTCTCCCCCCTGTCTGTCTATTTTTTTTAATGTTTATACATTCACGTGTGTGCGAGCGGCGGCACCGAGAGGTTTTCCGGTCTCTTGCGGGAAATAAAAAAAGAGACAAAAGAAGTTCCTGGTCGCCTTGGCAACACATTTTTCTTTTCTTTTTTTCAAAAAATAACAAAACAAAACCAATTCTGGTTAATTCTGGTGATTGCCGTCGTGTTTGTCGTGAGAAAAAGGAAGGGATTAAAACAAAACAAAAAAATGACGAAATAAACCCAAACCGGCCAGAAATGGACGACACAATTTTGTTTGACCATTTCCAGGGCGGTGGAAGACAAGAAGAGGATGTGTGTTATTAACACCTGATGGACTGCGTACGTGTGTTATGCACTCGAGGGCACTAGGAGGGAGGGGAGTCTATCAAGTGTTAGATTTCTTAGCCTTTAGGTGAGATGAAAGAAAGTAACGTCCGTACAAGTGGTTGTTTTTGTTGTTGTGGTCGATGTTACTTTGGTCGGACATGCGCGCCCCGCATGTGTACATCGCGAGGTGTGTGGGCCCAGCATTTTCTTTGATGGAAAAATTGAGAAGAAGAAGAAGAAGAATAGAAAATCATTGCGTTCGTGTACTGTAGTACCACAGCCGCCAGGCGTCTCAATTCGATGCTATCGCCCCCTTAGTGATGTAGTTTGATGGATTATCCAACTCGATTCAATCCAACACATTTTCCACGGGGAAATTATTTTATCTTCTTTTTTCTTTTTCGGTGGGAGGAGATTTTTATTTTATTTTATTTTCTCTCCCCCACTTTTTGATGAAATTCAAATGAAATTAAAAAAAGAGAAAAGAAGAAGAAAAAAAAAGGCTGGTTTTTTAACAGTAGCCCTTTTGCCGAGTATTATTTTAAAGGGTGCGTGACGTCACGCTCCTGTCGTTCATCACGCACGCTCCTTTTTTCTGTTGGTCTTCGCCAAGGGAAACTTTAAATCCCCCCCACCTTTTTTTTCCCCTGTTGTTTACAACAATTGACAAACGCAACATCCGGTTGTTGTTGCGCCCGAAACATTGTGTGTCTCTCTCCCCCTCATTTTTGTTTAACTGCAATTTCATTTTACCTCAACTTTCTCTCAACTTTTTCCGAGTGACTTCACCACCCATTCAAGTCCCCCCTCTTCTCTTGTGTTTGTTTGTTGTTGTAGTCGGTGACTGGCCAGTTGGGCCCCAGCGTCCTTGCAGCGGTCAACGACGCTTCTTCCATCAAAAACTTCTTATTCCCGAAGAAAAAGAATGGGAAAATGAGATTCCTCTTCTTCTTCTTCTTTTTGTGTTGTTGAGTTTGTATGGAGAGGACCCAATAAGGAATTGGAAGAGTCTCTTCTGCGCTCTTGATAATAATGACTTTGCTTCTTCGTTGTTTAGGCTGGTGGCATTCATAAAAACGAAAAAGTAGAAGAAGAAGAAGAAGGGGGGAAGCGCACAAAACTTTAATTAGGAAACCAGTCGGTCGTGAAGGAAGAAGTGAACGTAACGAGCCCAACAGATGAGCTCATATCCCGTTGGGATTTTTTCAGGCCCTTCCTTTGGCTGAAAAAAAAAAAGTTTTTGTGGGGAATCACAAAACAATTCCACACGTACACACACAAAGAGATTCTTGACAAAAGAGGATTTTTACAGAGAAAGTCCATTAAAAAATAAACACAAAAATAGTTGTGGTTGAGGTTTTGTTTTGATGGCTGTCCATTTCCTCCGTTTTATGAATGATGAATAAATTTAGAATCCTAAACACCTGCAATCCTTTTCCAATAAAAAATGGAGATTTTGTTGTTTTACTGGTTTGGAATTTTCCTTCTTTTTTTGTTTTTCGTTTTTATGGATTGGCCATTTTTCTGGCTGTGTTTTATTTTGATAGACGTGCAACTTTATTGAAATTTTCCCTTTTGTTTTTATTAGAAGGAGCAGAGAGAATGCGGACGGATCAATCGGGTGGTCCGCTGGATGGAGACGATAAAAACGGCCAGCTGGTGATCCATGCCGCAGTAACTGCCAAAGGGAATAACAGCAACCACAACATCGGACCAACGTAAACTTCTCTCTTCGTCATCGTCGTGTTAAAAAAGAATCTCTGCTGGGCCGACTGCGCCGCCTTTGGATTTTTGTGTCCAGTCAGAGGGAAATTGAGAACCGACAAAAGAGGAGATACAAAAAACCACTTTTTTTTTTCTCCTAACGAATAAAATTAACGAAGAAAAATAGAAGATGGCGACCGTGAGCGATCCATCGTCCTCTTCTGCTTCATCGACGTGGACCGATCCCTACAAGGAATTCGAACTGTACCTGGAAAAAGCGCACGTGAGTTTTTATTTTAATTTTATTATTTCTGTTTCAAATTTTTAAGGGCGGGAAAGAGTCAAAAATCAAAACGACAAGTTTTTTGGTGGATGCCCATTTTTAAAAGGGCGGTCCCATTTTGGGAAATTTAAACAAAAATCGTGTAGGGGTAGGATAAATAAAGGGGCCACGAATTTTCTTTTGCTACAAAAATATGTCGACGTCACACACACACACACATTCCCGTTGGTTATAAAATAAAAGAAGATTCCGTGGCACGACAATCGGATCCCGTACGACAGGATAATCGGCCGATTCTTATCGCATTTGTTTTTTTTGTTGTTGTCTTCTTCACGTTTGTTTATTTTGGGTAAGGCGCAGTCGCCCAAATATTTTTTTCCCAAAAATGTTGTGTACCCTACCAACTATCTGCGATAAACGCAACATTTTTACGACGATCCGACTTGTGCGGTGGGCGTGTTTGATGCGGTGTTGCCAAAATATGTAAGGGTGGGGTGGGGGGGACGGAATAAAATCCCTCCCTCATTTGAAACGGTAACAGCGGGAAAAAAACAAAATGGCGTGATTCGACTGACTGACCCCATTTGTTTGTTGTTTATATATATATATACACACGAAATTTTCGGTCAGTTGGGCGATTAAAAGGCGATAGAATAGAATGGAGAAGCAATAAAAAATTAAGGGAAGAAAGGCAAAACAACCCGAACGTGATTGAAATAATGAAGCGAACACCGGCGTGAGAAGACGTGATACGAGAAGGAAGAAAGAATGTAATAAGAGCGGCCATGCCATCCAAACTCATTAATTCCCCCTCAAGGCTTTTTATTCTTCTTGTTCGTCGTCGTCTTCTTTTTCGATTTGTAATTTCATTCTCTTTTGTCTTTTTCGGTCGTTCGCCAGTGTCGCCGGGTCTTTCTCCACCGTGTGAGAGGTCAAGGATTTTTCCTTTTCTTTCTTCTTCTTCTTCCTTGTTTGACAAACAAAACACAATGGCAAAAGAATCAACAGTCGACGTCCCGTTTTCTTTTTGAGGAAAAAGATTCTGACGGCCGATAAGAGACGGAACACGCGGGATTACACAACCCGTGAAAACTCCGCCCCGTTTCGGTATACCTAGACCCGGTGCACATTTCACGATCGGATCAATGTAGTTGTTGATCAGTTATTTTTTGATTTGGTAAGACACGAAAGTGTCGGCGATGCCGAAATCAATCGACTGAGGACCCCCAATCTTTTTATTTTCTTTTTCTTTTTCTCTCCGATTGGGAATTGGACGTGCGTGTGCTCGAGTGCGTGCGTGCGCCAAGGAGCGTGAAGGGAATTTCTGAACGATCGCGTTTCTTCTCGTTTTTTTTTTCTTTTTCCGTTTTGTGCCTCGGTCGTCGCTTAGTTCGTTAGCGGGAGAGTCTTGTTGGGTTTGTTCGGGGGCGACCTGGTTAAAAGACCCTCTCTGGTGGTTGGAAATGTGTTGAATCTTATTCGAGACACGATCGACTAGCCACCACCGGAGAGAGCCCCAGTCGAATTATAATTATAGGCACAAAACCAACAACAGCAACAACTTTTGTCTTGTTGTTGCTGTTGTTGTTGTTGTTGCCCCAAAACAAAAAGGCAACAGGCGTGCCACTGTTGCCAAGTTCAAACGAGAAGCAGAGTTTTAGCCGCTGGCCATTTTCCATTCAAATGTAACAGGATGTTGAGTGTATGCACAACGTGAACAGGAATGTTGTTGACTTTCCAAAAAATGTTGAAATTTCAAAAGGCAAAAGGAGGAGAGAAAAAATGGGTGAAGAAGAAGAAGAAGAAGGTCAATGACGACAATGACACGTCCAAAAAAATTTTTAATTTCCCCTCCACTTTCGGTGGTATAACAAATTTGAGAAAGAAATGATTCCGGCGACCACCGCCATCGCCATCAGATATCCTCATTAAAAATTTTTTTGAAAAAATAAAAATAAAGTGAATGTTATTTCTCAAAAGAAGATGAATCACCCGAAGATTGAAAAATCGGATTCGACTGGCGGTGGTGGTGGTGGTGGTGGTGTTGGCATCGCTTCAGGTGTTTCTTTCTAGGGAAATTCCGTTGACGGCCGAGTGACGGCCGCAAGTTTTTCAATGGAACATCGTGGGGGTTAGGTGAATGTCAAAAAGTTATTCGGTCGAAAACCGAATTGTCGGTTGTCGCTGCCCTACCTGGGTGGTGGGAAATGTGTTTCACGGGCAGACGGGCAGAGCGCGTCTCCTTACCCATCGGTTGAACGAACCGAAATAAAATGATCACGTGAGGTGGACCGATGTTATGGGGGGGGGGCCTCTCTCTCTTGGTCGGTGGTCAGTCCTACACATCAGCTGTTTAGTTGATAGTTTTATACCCACCATCAGCCTTGATCTTATTTTTTCTTGAGAAAAATGATAATGCTTATTTTCTTTTCCTATTTTGGCCGGCTGGACCGTGTCGACATTTTGGCCTGCGCACAAGCCCCCCTCTGGGCTTTCGCATCCTCCACTTGTTTTCAAATTTATTTTGGCTTGGCGGTGGCCCTCAATTGAAATGAAAAATATATAAAGAGAGAGAGAGAGCATTTCTAAACGTTGCCAAATGCGTTTTACGGGGAAACTGTTTGTTGGGTAGAGATGGAGAGGGAGAGAGAGAGTTGACTTGTTTCATATTTACAAATGAGACTTTATGTGAATAATTTAGAGCTACAAGTAGTGCGGAGAGATAAAGCTCTGGAAGTCAATTATAACAAGCCAACAGACCGGTTTTTGATTTGTGATTCTTCGCCAAAGGAGAAAAAAGTTGGAAAGGTGGAAAATTCAATTCAATTTCCTTGTGTTTTATTTCTCTCTGCTCTCCTCTAATGGGCCACCACTTGGAAACAATTGGCCATTGGAGTGACGATCATTCCATTAAGGGGGCAATGATGTGTGACACCTACTTTTTCCCTTATAGCTCCTTTCTTTCGACCGGTTCAAAAGCTCCTTAAGGAGCCAACAGCTTTTCTTTTGTTTTTTGACGGAAGAGGGAAAAAAGAGGCCAGCCAACAACAAATAAACAAAAGGCTATTTTTTTTTCATTTTCTTGAAAAACTTTTTTATTTTTTTATTTATTTTGGTTGGTGATTTGCGGCTCGTGCGTGAATCCAATTGGTTCCGACTTGATGGATCGACGCTCATTGGGGTCTCCTTTTCTCTGCGCCTTTCTGTTTTGTGTGTTTTACCCTTTTTTAGTCTTTTGATACGTTCCACACGCACTTGACGCAATCGGCAGCGGGGCAACCATCGATTATCTCCATTTGCGTGTCGGCGGTGGTTTATTGATGATTCATCACCGGCAGCCGCCAAGTGATTGCCGTATTACATCATTATCCCCATTTTTTTCTCTTTTTGTTCTTTCTCTTGTTCCAAATTTCCACCTGTTAATTACGAAATGTGAAAAGAATGGGAGGAGGGCCACGGAGGAGGTAAACGGGTGAGAGAATTTATGAGAAGAAGAAGATGAGCCACCGGTTTCTTTATTTTTTGTTTCCCTTTTTATTTATTTCCACCGCGCTCCTCTCAACCTGCAACAGAAATAGTAAAACGGCTTTCTGCTCCGACAACCAAACGCCGCCACCGCTCCTTGATCAAATAGCCGAGATAATGTTTCTCCCATATTTTTCTTTATTTATTTATTGTTCAGTCTTGACTGCAACAACAATGTTCAGGTGCCTCGTCCGAGAGGAAACGTAACGTAACGTAACGTACGCCCTGTTTGGAAAAAAAGAAAAACATTATTTTCCCCCTCGTCATCCGACCGAAATTTTCCCGTTTGTCTGCCGCGCGCTTCTGCCGCGTGTAATTGTTCGTGTTCACCTCCGGTCAAAGGGTGGAGCTCTTCTAACGTAGGGGGGTGATACCCCCGTACAAATGCAGACGAGATAACGAGAAGGGACGAGCCCGGTAGAATGTCACACAAGTCCATTATTCATCTAATTACTTTGGGGCATATTTAAAAATAAAAATTCCGGTTGTTCGTAACTTTCTCTTTTTTTCTTTTTCTTTATCTCCGGGCGGAAGAATTGGTAAAGAAAGAAAAAGATAGGAATGTTAATTTATTCACGAATGCGTAGCTGCAAATTTGTGGTGGTTTATTCTTGCAAATAATATCGAGATTGAGATCATTAGAATGATGATCTTCATTATTTTCCTTTTTTTTTTTTTTTTTGGTGTTGTTGTTTAACATATTAAATGACTTCATAGTTGATTTGATTCGGGCACGCCAGCCGCCAATTGGCGCCCATCCCTTTTTTTCTTTCGTTTGGGGCCGTGTGCTGGCCAACCGAAAATTACAGTCATTGGCCGAGAGAAAGGAAAGGAGAAGCTACAACAACAACAACAACTGCAATACACACACACACTGGCAGACAGACAGACAAAGGGGGCAAAAAGAAGCCTCTGGCTTCCGGAATCCTTCTTCTTCTTATTTATGTTTTTCTTCTTTTTCTTTCTGCTCCCTTGCCCCTTTGTCTCGTCACGCCGGAAGGGATGTACCGTAGTGGTGGTGGTGGTGGAGTGGACGGCGTTCAATGTTCCAACAACAACAGGGAAAAAAAAACAGAATAATAATAATAATAATAATAAACCTTTTTTTTTCCCTTCTTATATAAGATGGGTGGATGGACGTGTGTGTGTGTTAAGGTGGACAGACGACGGCGGTTTTCTTATTTTTCACGTGTGTGTGTGTATACGTGGCCGTCAATCACGTTGAAATGTGAACAACTCGGCTGGACGTTTTGAGGTGAAAAATAAAAATAGAAGAAGAAGAAGAACTAAAAGGGCGCGGTTGGGTTGGAGAGAGACGGTCCTCCTCAACCACACGAACGAACGAATTTATTTTTTCTCTCTCCAAACCAGCCGGACTAGTGGAGTTTTTGAAGGGAAGTGAAGTGAGTCTCGATTGTTGTTGTTGGTGGTGGTTGACATGTGGAAGAAGACGATTGGAGATTGCGCCTTTACGCCGTCGGCTAATTAGAATGGAATCCATTGGAGCGTGACTTGATTGCAGCATGAGAGAGAAAAACCAAACAAAACAACAAAAAATCGGGAGGTTGTTGATCGGGTAAAAAGTTCAGTCGAGGACTGACGGACGGACGTGAAAATTCAGGTCCCATCAGTTTTGGTCAACTTACCAAATAGACAATTTCTTTTTTTATCTTTTTTTTCCCAAACCCCGACGGGTGTATTCCTCCTTTTGTTTGTTTAATTGCACAGTTGGGTCACGCTCCGTTTTTCCGATCTCCATATGGGGCAAGAATGGTAATGACTTTGATGACCGACTGACAAGGAAAAAACGTCCGTGATGAAACTGCTCACGGCCCTGCCTAGCGTCTCACATTCCACGTGAAATGTGTCGTGGACGTTTGCTCTCAGTGGTTACCTGCACGACTCTCTCGGCGACTTTTGATGAGTTTTTGATTGTCTTTTGTTTTTGTTTTTTTTTCTGATTCGAATTTCAAAATTCTCATCATCCCATAAGCGACACATTCTTTTGAAAGGAAAAGAAACTTCCGGGAATAAATTTAAAAAAGACGGAAGACCATTAGATCAATGAGCTACTGCCATCTAGCGGTGGACAAACGAATAAGACTTTGGCGCCATCTAGCGGCGTGAAAATTGACTATTTAAAAGCCGAAAAATGAGAAAGGAATTTAAAATAAAATAAAAAGGGAAAAGTCTCACGTCCTCATTCTGCCGAGGACAAGACAAGACAAGAGAGAGACTATGAGCGTTCACGTTACTAAATACCTAGCGGCGTCTCTCGACATTGTCGTCACGATGACGTCGGGCATTTTGTGTGACGACGCCGAAGCTGCGGATGCGGAGCGCATTGTGTTATTTATTGTCATGTAAATAAATGCGCAAATGAGATGCAAAGTTGTTCTCTCGGCTCCTCGGCTGAACAATTGTCGATTGTCATTTGGAAAAAGAAAAGAGAGAAAAAAAATCTTTTTCTGCCATTGGCCAAAAAGGTAGGTGTACAAGATAGTTGATGATGGCGGTTGCTTTCAGTCCTCGTGTGTCTTGTCGGATGCATCGCAATGGATGAAAAGGAAACGGTTGTGGCGTCCCACGCCTTTTTTTGGATATTCTCTCCTTCTTCCTTTGATTCGCTTTTCCACATTTCGTCGGTCGGATTCGAATGAAAAATGGGAAAAGACGCAGACGGCGGGATTGAGAAAAAAATGTAGAGCCCCAGAGCATCGTGATATGAATAGCCCCCCCCCCCCCTTGCGAACGAAAAAAAGAGGTGGAGGGGGGTGGGGTGGGGGGGTCGGACAGGACCCAACGCAATACGTAGAAAGTTGACACTTGTGGCGTCTGGTCGTCGTGACTCACGCCGCTGCTGTTGGGTGCCCTGCGCCGCGCGCTCTCGACTCTTGTGTGTGTCTCTTTTGATCCAAGGTCATCATCAGCAGCAGCAAACGCCAATGCAGCCACGCGAAACTCAACCAGATCTCTCTCTCTCTTTTTTTCCATCAACTTGTCTAGCAGCAACTGACCAAAAGTCCAAAAATTGAAAAGAAAAAAAAGAAAAAAAAATTCAAGAATGTTCACGCGTTGCTTTCTGTAATCATAATTATGATCAGACGACCGCATGACTCATCCCGGGATGAATCACAAGTTGAATAAAGTTTGATTTCTTTCGAAAGAGGCCCCGCGCCATTGGCCTGCTGGGAATGAAACATCTGCTGCTGGAGGCTCTCTTGTTGCACTTTGGTGTCTCCGAGAGTGTCTCCGTATAATCTCGGGTTGCATTTTGCGTCGGCGAATCTCCTTTTGGCTTTTTCTCCGTTTTTCTCTTGATTATTCTACTATCAAAAAGTCGCCCAGCTTTTTTTTTTTTAATGAAAACAAAAAACTGCTGAAACACGCAGCGACGAAATTCCTTTTTATTTTATTTTGATAAGAAGAAAAAGAGAAAAAAAAACTGGAAATTGACGAATGTGTATACATGGACGGGAGATAAAAACACACACACACCCAAGAACCACCGCAACAACACGCAACCCAAGTTTGCCTTTGACAATTTATTATCGCCAGAGAAGAAAAAACAGCGAAAGGCATTCACATTTCTCCGTTTTGACAAAAGAACAAAAGACAATCGATGGATGGATGGGACCGCTATGGAAATGCATTAAAAAAAGTAAAAATTTGAATAAAAAGTCCCGAAGGAGATAAAATAAAAACAATTTCCACAACTGTCTGCAGCAGCTACAACGTCGTTGTTGCGGGACTACTCCAAGGGGTTATCTCGAAAACGGATAAAACAGGAAAACGAAAACGAAAAAAATGATTGAAATTGATCATCTTGTTGTTTCGCTCCCCCCGTAGGCGTCACACCACAAGTGAAAACCCAACACCCACCCCCCAGAAAAAAAAATGTATTTTTCTTATATTTCGGGAATGGAATAATAAAAACGGAAAATGTTCAAAAAAAAAGCTGCGGGTTGTGATCCGATAGCCCACCAGGAGGTTTCAATAGAAAAGGCGCTCCCATTTGATTTCATTTCGTTTCCCAATATAAAAATAACACAGACGCGGGGCCATAGAAAAACAGAGATAACCGCACTACAATATCAGCTCTCCTAGCGAAACCAAAACTCACAAAAATTATACCCAGGGACCAGGTGGTGGTGGCCTTTGGACGTCATCACGTAAAAAAAAAAAAAAAAAAGTCGAAATGCGCAATATGTATGGCGCGCTACTTTTTCTTTTTTCTCTGTTGGTTTGAATTGAAAATCGGGAGCCATCATCATTTTTCTTCTTTTGAGTTTCGAGTGCTGCTGGTTCGTAGGTACCCACGAAATGTAGTCCATCCTTGAGAGACGCATGTCGAGAGAAATGACGGCCGGCCAAATCTGAAATTCGAATTTTTGCGCCAAAAATGTCAATCGAATGTGGCAACATGCGCATAATTATCGGACGTGATGGATAACCGGGAGGGGGGGTTGATGTCGTACACGACGGTGTCACGATAATGGCTCTGACCTCCAGTCCGTCAGCCGAAATTTCGATAGCGGCCATTTTTCCTTACCTTTTTGCGTGTGGGATTTTTGGGATTTTTTTTATCCGCCGCCCGTGGCCCGCCAGAGCGAGCGTGTTGAACCAGCTGGGCCACAACGACAATCTTGTGCCTGTTGTTGTAGTTGTTGTTTGCTTGTTTCTTCGCTTGCGTGAGTGCCGTGCGTGCGTGTCGGAATAATCGCGTCAGAGCGCTCGTGTCTCGGCCGTTGGGCGCTGACTGCACAGCTCAGTCCCGCACCAACGACACCACCACCACCACCTTGGTCGTTTCGACTCCCACACGGGTCTCGCCCGGGCTCTCAATTTCTCACTTTTGTCTCTCTCTCTCTCTCTCTCTCTCTCTTCTTTTTCTCTTTATTTTGTGTGTGTGTGAAACGGCCGACCGAAGATTCACGACACACGACTCGTTGCTCCACACGGCAATTGAAAGAAGAAAGACAAAACAAAACAAAAAATCGGGTAGTTGTTCTTGTTTCTTTGTCTTTTTTTCAAATCATTTTCCCGTCGGTTGTTGTTGCTGTTGGATTTTGATTTTTCGGGTTCTCTCTCTCTGTGAATGGACGTCTCTCACACACACACTCACACAAGGAAAACGAAATTAGCATAGACTTGCCCACCTCTCTTGAGAGAATCAAAAAGTCTGGCTCGTCGAGTCCGCCAACTTTCTCTCCACTTCTTTTTACGGGTCCCGCCGAGTGCGTTCGTTCGTTCGTTCGCCTTGTGTGTGTGTGTGTTTTTTTTTTTCCTTCTTTTGCCCGCCAGTTGGTTTTTGCCACTCGACTCGACTCCTCGACATTCAGTCGAGTCCAGTAGTCCATTGAGGGCGAACGCTCTTTTTTTGTCGCTTTTTTCGGTTGTTGTTTTAATCTTTAAAAAAAGTAAATATCTCTCGAGTTGATTCGCCACTTTGGCCAAGAGCAACAACAACAACAAAAAAACAAACCAAACAACAAGACGAAGAATCAGTGTCAAGTGTGTTGTTCTCTCTCGTGGCGGTGTGTGGGGGTGCCTGCGTTTTGTTCTATTGTGTGTCGCAATCGAGTGGGCCAGCTCAGCACGACTATCGGATCACCCAATTTGATATGAACCTCCTCTAACCTCCTTGCTAAAACACCCGAAGAGGTACACACTCCTGCGTCTCTTTTCTCTCTCTCTCTCTCCTGCCCAATCGCCCCCGATGGATAATTCTTCTTCTCTCGCAATGGCATGGCCGTTTAGTAGCGGATCCTCCTTTCAGAGAAGGAAATTCAAAAAACAGCAGACACACACAGTGAGAGAGAGAGGTGGTTGAATGGCCAGAAGGTTTCTCTCTCTCTTTTTCGTCTCTGCTGCTGCTGCTGCGCCCTTGCCCTTCTCCCGTACATGGCCATCCGAATGAGTAGGAGGAATGAAAGAAGAAGAAGAAAAAAAAAACCTGTTGTGCAGCTGCTTTTTCTTCTTCTTCAGATATTTGCATCTCTCTCTTCTTTTTTTTATGAGCTTCTTTTGGGTTTCGTACAACGACGACGTCATCACCCCAGTCGCCTTTTTGTGTAATCTTTTCCCCCCCTCGAGACGCCATGCCTAGGTATTATAGCATGTCTTCCACCACGTCACCCCCCCACTGGGTCTGACCCTTAACAAGAAAAAAAGAAAGAAGAAGAAGAAGAAAAGTGTAGCGAAACGGATCGGCTGGAGCGAACGCGTTCCAGCAGCAGCACGGGCCACCGCCGCCGTGTTATTCGATCTCCTTTTTTCTTCTTCTTCTTCTTCTTCTGTGGACGACCCGAGAAGTTTTTTTGGGGGTCCCAACTTTATTTTTTACTTTTTTTTTGCCTTGTCTACATCGTCATTTGTCTTGTTGTCTTTTGTGTGTGTGGCGGGCCGGGTTTTTTCTTCCTTCGGAGGCCAAGAAGAAGAAGAAGAATCGAGTAGAGGAGAGAGAGAGGAAGGTATTTTCATGGGCTCCTATTACGACACACGCAACATTCCCTCCACTCCAACTCCTGCGCACTTT
Organism: Daphnia pulex; assembly: GCF_021134715.1. Taxonomy (NCBI): domain Eukaryota; kingdom Metazoa; phylum Arthropoda; class Branchiopoda; order Diplostraca; family Daphniidae; genus Daphnia; species Daphnia pulex. Next base: position 9,098,288 of record NC_060019.1, on the reverse strand, counting down.
CTTTCCTTTTTTTAAGGGTTTGACATTCCTTCGCCATTCGATGAGTTTTCCAGGCGGGGTCGCTGCCGTTGATTGATGGATCAATTTTGATTTTTTGAATTTCTTATTTTTCAAATTTTTAAATTTTTTGGATTGCAGGAAGAAATTGGCGCCGTTTTCCATCAGCTGGAAGTGACTGCGTCGAGAGCCGCTAGGACGTCGGCGAGTCAAGTCAACGTCGTTCCGCCCCCCGTTCCCGTCCGTCGTGTCGCCGCCGCCGCTCATCACCACCACCACGCCCCGCTACCAGCCAACAAGGCCGGCATCCATTACAATCAACGCCGACGTGCTGGGCTGAGGGTCAGCGAGGACTACTACATTGGCGACTTGGTGACGCAAGGATTGAGCCGCCAGTCGCGGGCCAACAACCACTGGAACCGCAAGCAGCAACAGCAACAGCATCCGCTTTTGGTCGGCGGGCGAAATCGCTGGGATGCGGCCGAATTCCAGCGCAGGATTTCCTGTCCAGGATTTCAACACTTGGGCAATCAGCGGTCCAGTGCCGCCAACAACGAATTCGCCTTCCTGCTGGACCAGCAACAGCAGAAAATCGACGCGGTCGGCTTGATGCCGACGGCCACGGCGTCCCTCGACGTGGCCGATGGGACGGACGTCCAGCGCAAGAAGAAGAAGCAGCAGCAGCCCAACCCGAGACGCACCTTGCGTCGCTACCTGACGGCCGATTCGGCCCTGCAGCTGACGGACAACGGCCGCGTCGCCCGTCAACAACCCCAACAACATCATCAGTCGCCTTACAATCCGCAAGCCATTCAAGTGTGGACGACCAGCCTCATGGCGGAATTCAACCACATCATCGACGGTGAGCTGCAACGGCTGGCCATGGCCAGCGATCCGTGCGCCGACTCCACCTCCTCCTCCCCTGCGACGGGCAAATTCAGCCACACCAAACGGGCAAACACTTCGTGTTCCACGTCGGTCGAGACTGGCGGCAGTGCGGTGGAACTCAGTCCGTGGGCCCGGATGCAATTGGCTTTGATCGACCCCGCCGTCGTGTCGGCAAGTCTCAACGGCCTGTCCGTGCCACCGCCACCCGCCACCCGGCCTTCTACTCCGCCAGCCGCTCCCAAATCGGACGTCGTGCAGTCGTCGATCCAGCAGCTGTCGGCCGACATTGATCAAGTGGAGCGTCAAATCTTTGACGATCTCGACGATTTGACATTGACGTTGAACAATAGCCAATCGCCGGAATTGCTGGCCAGTTGTTCGAGTTCCAGCGGTGATTGTGACCACGATGAAGATAACGAGGACAACTGCGCTAAAGGCAAACAACGTGTCGAGGCCCCGACTAGTTCTTCCTCAACGACGGCGACCGACGAATCCTCGCACATTTCCAGCCCGTTGTTGGTGAGTTTTAAACTTTTCCTTCTTCTTCTTTCGCGTGAAATTTGTCGCCGATGGAATCCAGTAGAAGGAAGAGTCGCTCAATCGGAATGATGTAATGTGACGACCGACTGGAAACAGCTCCTTTTTTGGTCCGTTTCTGTTTTTATTTTTTGTGAAATCTTTTGAGCGTCCTTCGTTGCGAATGCGCAAAATGGCGGGTTCGACGAGGACAAGAATGCGCGTCTCTCATTTTATTTCTTTTTCTTCATTAGAAAAAAAAAACGGAAGGGTGCGTCTCGTTTTCTTTTTTACCGCTCGTCTTTTTTCGTTTTCCGATCCGATGAGTTTGTGAGACGTCGTCATTTGAATTGACGTGACCAGCAGGGGGGGGGGGAGTACGGGGTATTATATGTTTGGTTGGTTGAGGCCAAGGATTTTTTTTTTGTATCTGTTACAAAGCATCAGAGTCTCCTGTCTGTCTCTGAGGTGTTGTTGGTGTTGGGTGTAGTATAAAATATAAGAGAGAAAAAGGTGTAAGGTGGCAACACCACCACGTCTCGGTAGTGTCGACAATTTCATTCCACTCGGCTGGCGAGGGAAGAAGGAGAAACAACAAAATAAAAATAAAAGAAGGACGGTGAACCTGTTCTAACGTTCATCTACTATATGTATATAAATACGTGGTACGGCTCTTATTGGTGGGTAAAGTACATTGGAGCGTCTATATGGAAATGACCTCCGATCGATCACGGCAATCAAAAGTCCTGGGCCATTGGCGGAGATGGAAGAGAAGGAGCCAATCGGCATTAGATATGCCCTTACAGATAAATGAAGTCGAGCCTGGGCAAAAGAAAGAAAGAAATGAGCGTTAGATTCTCTCTTTTATTTTTTTCTCAATTTGGTATCGGACCCATTCTTTCGATTGAGACCAAGAAGGAAATGAAGAAATTAAAATAATACAAAAGTGATGCTATATTATACACACACACACCGTGTTTTTTTAATTATCAGGGTTATTTTGAGGTGTCTGAAGAGAGAAAGAAGGAGGGACTGTAGAACGAGTTGTTGTCGTGTTTGCGTGTTCCAGTTTTTTGTTTCTTTTCTTGTCTAGTGGTGTTGTTTTCGTCAGTCCGTAGATGGCGACATCCGTAGAAGGCCCAAAAAAAAACAAACAAAAAAACACAACAACTAAAAAGGCAAAAGATTGGTGAGGGGGATGTTGTTTTCTTGCCCTTCCGACTCTTGGGCCTCCACTTCTGGCCTAATCAGGAGCTCGATTTAGTCAATGTCTAAAATTCCAGGGCCACCCAGACTCGCTTGATTCATCTACTCACCCAAAACAAAACAAAAAGTGAAATGAAAGTGGATTCAACTTTTCCGTGTGACTTTTTTTTTCAGAGGCCGCAGGAGCTGCAGGATTTCTTGCGGAGGGTCGAGGACAGCATCCGCACCAGCAACACGACGCTGGATCGCGGCTGTTGCCATGACGAGGATCCTTCCATGGATCACCACGGCGGCTTACCATTTCCTCTTCAAACTCCTCCAACCGCTTTATCGGCGCCTCCCATTTGCCAGCTGGACAACGGCGTGGACCTGCCCTTGGGTGGAATCATCATCCAGTGTCTCCAGCTGCACAACAATCACCAGGTGGCGGATGCTGAGCATTCAAAGGACAACCGACCCGAGTCTCCACCGACGTTCGACAACGCCGGAACTCAGACGTCGCCCATGTCCTTGTCGCGCAGTTCCAGTTTCCTCTGGGTCTCGGATTGCAACTGCAGCGGCAGCCTGGAAGACAACGGAAGCGTGTCCGGCATGACGGGCAGCAATCCGCTGGCTCTTTCGTCGGCTCCGGCTTCCGGACACGGAGGAGCTCACTCCGAGGCCGGGTCGTCGGGTGTCAGCCGCATCGTCCACATGGACACGTCCATGTCTTCGCTAGTCTCTGAATCCAGCGCCGCCGGATGCCGTCTCAGCTCAACGGGCACTCACTGCCGATCCGTTAGCAGGCGGAACCGAATACTCCGCACGCCGGACAGCGGAGCAGCTCACGACGACGCCGAAGAAGAAGATGAGGATGACGACGACGACGACGACGACGACGATGGAGGAAGCAGCGTGTCTCTGTCCCACTCGATGGATTGCGGCGGAATGGGCGGCGGAGTCGAATCGGGAATCGGGACGGGTTCGCCACCGCCTCGGGACAGACGCAAGAGACCCATCGCCGTTGGCGACCGGCCTGAAGTGAGCGTGCAGACGATGCCAATGAGTCAACCGGAATCGGATGAATCGTCGGATTTGGCTGTTGGCGACGACGACGACGAAGTGTCGCCTTTGGATTCGTCCGATTCGTCATCGACGGATTCGTCACTGTCGGACGGGGAGGAAGGAGAGGACGAGGACGCCGCCCTGGCCGCTGCCGACGCCAAGAAAAGGGAGAAAGTGCGACGTCGCGAAACGTGGGAGAAGATCCGGCGGAGGCATTCTTGCAAGCGGACCCATTCGCGGACGATGCGCGTCGTCGGCAGCGTCAAAGAAAAGCCGGAAGTGGTGTGGATCCGTCGCGGGCAAAGTGAAACCCCCCCGCCGCCTTCGGTGCCTCCACTCCACGCCACAGTTCCGGTCGGATCGGCTCCCATGTTGACGACGCTCACCGACGCCGTCGCCATGCTGCCGCTGCTGGAGCCGCCCAAAGTCCTTCACAAACCTCCGGTCGTCGTCATCCAGTCGGTGACGCCTCGACCCAAACCGCGTCCTCTCCTTTTCAAATTTCCCGGGTCGGATTCGGTGGCGACGACGACGCCGACGTCAGCCGCTGGCACGCCATCCGAATCGACGCCGACGGCAGTCAAATTGGCGCTTCAATCCGTTTTGGCCATGGAATTGTCTCCTTCATCCTCCTCCTCCAATCACAACAACAACAACAACAAATCGTCGTCGACTCCTTTTCTCATCCCGGGAGGAGGAGGCGGCGGGGCAACAAAGAAACGCCATCTGAAACCAATTTCGGCCTCATCGACGCCTACCGAGCCTTACATCACTCTCGAGGTAACAAAGCCGAGAATGAAACGTCAAAGAAATAAATAAGAGAGAGGGGCCTCCAATGCATTTCCATGAATCTTTTCCCTGATGTTTTGTGGCCAATGAAATGGAGGAAGGGAAATGTTTTTCTTTCTCCATTTGATTTGTGTGGCGTCGGGTTTTTTGTTCCTACGGTTTCCATCATCACATTGCTGATTGGCCCTTCCGTCGAATTCCTAGCTCATACATTGATGATCGACGGACGGTTCCATGGCAACCGGCTGGGACAACTCAAATGTCACGAATCAATAATTCTCTGGCCCAAATTTGGTTTGTTTCTCTCTCTTTTCCAAGATGTTGGCGGGAGTAGTCGAGAGTCGAATATCGAAATTTGTTTCACAGTGACGTTTTTTATGAACACACATTTCTTATCATTTATCCATTTTGATTAGATCGGTCTCACGGCAGCGCGCTCTCACTCGGAATCCGCTTTCGCCGGTAAGTTTCTCTCTCACTTTTCATTTTTATTTGTCAAATTCCTGGTATCAAACTGTTGTCGCCCAGTTTTCTCCCCCTCAACTCTCCCGACGGTGTATCGATCTCGACAGCGTCCGCCTCTCGTTAGACGCCCGTTTTTCCACTAAGGGGCCTCGGCATTGGAAAAGTGACGGACGCGAGAGAAAAGAGAGCTGTTGAAGTAATGAAATTTAAGTAAAAGTCTTTTGCTGGCCTATCGCCATCGTCGCTGGCGCAAGTTTTTTGATTGAATTCGCTTCCAGGAAAAGGAGAAGTAGACTTGGAACATTTCGGATTCGCCTTCGCTCTTTGGCAGTAGCTTATAGGGCCCGGCTTTTCTTCACGAGGTTCGTCGATTAGTCTAATAGGAGCTGCTGTGCAAAGTCGGGGGTAGGCGCAGGCAGGGGATGATACTCTACAGCTCCTGACTCAATCCTCTACAAAAGGAGGTGTAGGATCAAAAAAGGCTCTTTTGAGGACGGCGGGATGATGACGGGCACGTGCGCAAGTCCTCTGTGTGCAGATTCTCTACTCTACTAGGCGACGATGGTCTTCCTGTTTCCTCCCGTGTGACGGGCAGAGAGAGGCCCCCCTCTCTCTCTCCATTGCGCCTGTCTCGCAAAATAGTCGGCCCTTTGGGAGGTCCGGGCCAAGAGATCCGCAGCTATTTGATATGACGTCGGGCAGCGATCATCGGGCAGGAGTCTTTTCCGTGTTGTCTGACCGATCGGATTGTTTGTTTGTTGTTTGCTTGTTGCCATATGCTCCTCGGTTTACATCTGGCCGGAGCTAGCTAGAGATAAGATTGTTGTGAGGACAAGAAATGGCCGATGAGAAGCGCCGATTGGTTTTCGGCCGCAGTTTAAGTGAGAAACTGAGATGTTCCACCACGGGCGAAACGGTCGAGCGCATCTGGATGAGACTCCGCCAGGTGAAGCTGCAAGGTAGTACTACTACACACACGCACAGCACACACCGTGGTGTCTTGCTGACCCTGTTTGAATTTATTTTTGTGACAAGAAATGTTGGGACTTTCAATTTAAAATTTCTTTGGATTTTCCCTTTCTCTGACTCATGGGGAATTGAGAGAAACTTGACAACACGGACGGCGTTCTAAATAAGGGGATCCCGCCGATTACATCTCTTCTTTTTTTGACTGTATAATTCTGATTAGATACACATAAATTAATGCAGTCGGGGTAGTAAAGCCGCTGGCCAGCCCCCACAACGTCAATTTTCCCAAATAATCTTATGAAAAAAAAAGAAAAAAAAAAGATTTTGTCTCTTCCTTAGTTGTTTTTTTTTTTTTTTTGTTTTTTTACCCCGACGACGACGACGTGATCGGCCGTGAGGAAACTTTTCCTTTTTTCTTATTCTCTCCTCCAATCCATACATCCATTTATTGTGAGTGTGTGTGTGTTCATGGATATCTTTTATCGATTCGAATTCTTTTTGTATCGAACAAGAAGAAGACGAAGAAGAAGAAGAAGAAAGGAAGAAAATACAAATGGGGAGAAAATAGCTGAGCATGTTTTTGGTCCGGCCAACTTTCACCCCGTTGTCTATTTAGGGGGTTCCAATATATAGAAAGGAAAGAAAATCGTTTTCTTCTTCTTCTTCTTCTTTTATGCGTTATCTTGTTCTTCGATTTCTTTCCGATCCTCCATCACCCCACAAATGGATTTTATTTTTTAAATATTCAAACGTCGTCGTCGTCGTGTATTTCCCCCCAAACGCACCACATGTTTTAATCATTTCGTTGCTTCTCATTAATTAGTCGCGACGATTAAAAACAAAAACAAAAAACGGACTCTACGTCTATTGAAACAATTTCTCTTTGAACTTAATGAATGAAACGGATCCGGGATGGCCCACCGTTAGTTAGTTTAGCCGTTCGACTCTTCTAAGACGACGACGTGTTAGATTCCCTCCGTTAATTAAAGGTTTCCGATTTGGGTTTCTCTCTCAACGGGGCTGAGAATTGATGAATCTTTTGTCATGTTGGTATTTGGTGTACAGTGAACCGAAGGAGGGCAAACGTTTGTTATGATATGATTTTATTTGGGTCAGGTCAAATCAGGTACACAATGTACAGTACACACTTGATAAGGTACTGGGAATTTCTTTTTTCTTTTGACAGGAGGTCAAATCAGGTCAAAACCAAACAGTCAGGGACTTTTTCTTTTCTTGTAGCACAACGGCAAGTTTTTGTTTGGTTTTCTTATCGACGGGCGAGTCCGATCTTGGGTGCGATTATTGGCGCGGGCCTTTTATTTTTTCCTTGATTGACATCAATCGCCTTGAGGTTTGTGCTGGCTGCCGCTGGCCGTTTTGATGTGTCGGGAAGGGAGAAAATGAGAGGAGAGAGAGATGATCATTTTGGCTCAAGAGAGAGAGAGAAAAAAAGTTAATTTAACTTCCGACGAACCGATATGAAAGCGGCGGTTGAGAGAGAGATGACGTCCGAACGGAATGAGCGCCGGAGGCCAATCGACTGGACTAGGAATGATGATGATTGTTATTATTATGAAAGCCATGTTGCCAACGCAGTAGGTTGTTATCTCTCGACTGTAAATCATCATCAGCCAAAAGAGAAGATGACGGAAGAAGAAGGAGCTAAGCCGAGAAAAAGTGGTTCACTACACAACTCCTCATTCTTTTGCCCAGATCAAGTTTCGTTGGCTTCTGCACAAACTAAACTACCGGAACAACAATATGAATGGCTCAACAAGACTCTCTCTCTCTCTCTCTCTATCTGCCATGGAAGAAGCTCCGTGTTATATACACGTAGATATATATCTGTATGTGGAAGTAATATGGTAATAGAGTGGACAGGAAAAGTTGGACCCCGCCGACTTTTGACGAATGGCGCTTGTGTACTATTTCTTGTGTGTAGTTTTGGCTGGGCCCGGCCCAGTGTTGGATTTCAGGCGAACGACTCGAGAGACATGGCGCACAACACACAGCTGGGCATCTCTTCCAGCCCATCACCAAGGTCGAGTCGACAGTGAAGAGAGAGAGAGAGTGGAATACATTGCGGCTTTTGCGGTCGACTCTATGTTGTTGGATAGGAAAAGCGACTAGTACCGACAACTCAAAAAGGAAATGCGGCCCAAGGAGAAAAATGGGAACGCACCAACCGATCGTTTATCCTCTTGCCCAGTTTGTCCGTTTCGAGAAAAAATCCCAGCACTACTACTACTACTACTACTACTTCATTATTGTTAGCTTTTTTAGTTTTTTTTTACAGTCTACTTCGTGTGTTTTCTCTATTTTTTCCGAGTCGGAGGATAGGGGAGGCGAAATTGCCAAGAGGGAAGGAGGAGAATATAAAGGGGCCTCTAGGAGTAGGAGGAGCAAAGAGCCAAGAGGCCAACATTTTTTCCCCATTTTTTTATTTTATTTTCTAATTTTTTAAAAGAAGAAAACAGTTTAAAGGCTTGAGCACTATTAGTTTGGACAGTTAGTCTCCGCTGGTCGTGTCGAGTGGATTGGTGTTTCGACTTTAGTGGGGTGTTGAAATCTTCTGGCAAAAGGGCTTTGATTTTTGGCTTGGTGGAATCCTCCGGAATCGTTTGCCACTGTTTCCATCTCATCTGGATTAAGAACAAGGCCTATTGTAAGTACCGTACACGAAACACTCGGCCCTGTCATGCGCCACTAATCTTCCCATTCGAATCCCCGTGTGTGCGTGTGTGTCCCTTGATGACATGCGTTCTAATGAAGAAGAAGAAGAAATTTCTTTCAGTTCGATTTTGCCGCTTTATCATTGGGATTTCCACTGATCGACCCGTCTCTTCCCAATCATTTCCCGAGACGTATCGATCGCCGCCCGTCTTTCCGCTTCCTCCTCGAAGACTCTGTGTGTGTGCGTGTGACTTGTCAGCTCTTGCCAAAATTCCTCCCCCCCCCCACCCTTTATTTAATCATACATTTCGGCCATCTTACCAGTGGTTAAAAGATTATGTAAGCCGCATTCGTTTATTATTTCGTGGCAGGGAATTAGAGAAGGAAGAGAGAGCGGCGTTGATTAAAAATGTATAATTCTCTTTGTACCGGTAGTTAACTTCGTTACCAAGATCAGGTTGGACGGTCTTGTATGTACAGTAAGAAAAGACAACAACAACGAAAGATAATGGCGCAGCTGCGGTTGGTGGTTGGTGGCCCTGTTTTAATCAAGGAGAGCCCACCCGCACGGCTCTACTTGTTCGCGTTCTCGTTCGCATCCCATATATTTATAGTTTTCGCCTCAATCTCTCGCTCGCTCTCTCTCTCTCTCTCTCTCTCTCAAGATTGTGTTGCACTCCTTTTTCTTATTTTTCCTGTCCGTTTTCTCTTCTTCCTCGCTCAAGATGTGCCTCCTTCATCCGCAGCTCTCTCCCAGCCCCATGACTCGATCGAAATAATATCTAGTACTTGCTTACTTTATAAATAATACAGACTTCTCTCTCTCTCTCTCTGCGTCTGCTCTTGCCCACTCGAGGCGACGCACTTGACGTTGTCCAGATTCCTCCTCTTGCCTCGTTCCATCTTCCAGTTCATTATCATCTTCAGAGTCTCTAAAAGAGAAGCAGGAAGAAGAAGAAGAAGAAGGGGGCTACTCCCTTTTTTCTTTCTTTTTTCACGATGGTTCGTTTGTCCTTCCGAATTGTCCTGGCAATGAATTGAGAAGGGGAAGCTGCTGCTGCTGCTGCTGATGTTGGTGCACACATCACTCTGGAGCACGTGTCTTTCCCTCCAGATTGGAAACTGATTGAACAGCTCAGCAGCAGCAGCAAACTAGGAAGGCAGGCAGAGATCGTGTATCTTCCAGGACGACAAACGGTTGCTGCGACTGATGGAATAGACGCCATCATTCTTCTTCTCCACTGCCACATCCCCTCCAAGAATAACAAGAAGAAGAAGAAGAAATAAAAAGAAAAGTCTTGATATATCCGTATGGTTGGCGCACACGTTACCTGTCCCGACCACCTGGTGACTTCTTGCCCATATTGGTATCGAAGGGGGATCAGGAAGTGATCCTATCTTCAAACGAAGCCTCAAAGAAGGAAGAATCTCTTCTCTCTTCTCTGGTCTTTTTCGTATAGTTATTGTACCTGAATGAATGAATGCAATCACGTCAAGTCCTAAAAGGTCTAGGCCAACGAATAAGGAGCGTGACAAGAGTGACAGCAATCCATCATTTCCGACAAGAAACTCTGTCGGGGCCGGTCTCGGTATTTATTTACAAGTGTCCAGCATTCACTTTCACTCTCCCTCTCTCTCTCTACATCTCTCGAAGCTGAGCTGAGCATGCGAGCGTGAGTGAGCAGCCCCGTCTGGCCTCGTTTTCTCTGGGGCCTAGTTACATAAATGGCCGCCTCAAATGATCGTGATGAACCCCGTAATGACGGGGCGTCACGATCTTCATGTCGTCGACGAGTCGACCAAAATGGAAGCAAAGCGACGACGACGAGTTCTTCTCTTTTTTTTTCCCCCACACCGAACTGATTGATTTATTTATATTTATTCGACTGGAATTTTTGACAATATTTATCGAAGAGAAAGTGTAAGAGGAGAAAATCAAGGCCACACAAAAAGGGATGTGGGCGCTTTTACGTGATGCTTTTGTGTGTCAATTCACAGTGCAACTCACCCCACAAATGGATGGGGTCGTCCAATGGCGGAGGCCACTCAATCGCCCCCATCCACTTTTTTTTCTTCTTCTTCTTTTTTCCTCTGTCCAATTCAACGAGCCCCGATTCAAACGGATGGCCTCTGTATGTGTGTGTGTGTGCTTCTTTTATCACGACGCACGCGTCATTCCTTTTTTTTTTCGTTTTTCATTCACTTCTTGTTCGATAAATCACTCGACTCGTCTGTCTCTCTCTCCGCTTGATGCGCCACTTGATCTGCCGTTCCTCCTTCCGTCGATGTTTATCGAACGATCGACGTCAGGTCGGGGGGAAAAAGAAGAAGATGTCTGTGCTGCACAGCAGACGGACCAATAGATTGCGATGCGGGACATTCGATCCGCGCGGATTTATTCTTATGGTGGGGGTCGCAATGAAACCCAAATGTCAAACAGACGTCTTTTTTTTTTCTTCTTCTTCTGCTGTAAATGTCAACAAGGCCATTAACCTAACGTTGTCAAGTCATTAGTAGATCAGTTTAGCTCATTAACCCTCAAAAGAAGCAAGAAACTCATCTGGAATTTTCGGTTTTCTCTTCTTTTTTTATTTCAGAATTGGAAGCCACTGAAGCGTGTCGATGGTTACGAGCCACCGGATTTCCCCAATACGCCCAGATGTACGAAGGTAAGAAAATTGTGTTTCTCGGCCGAGTGAGTCGGTGGTTGCCGAGTTCGAGTTGTGTGTATACCACCGCAACGTCGACGACGTTTGTTGTCGCATTGATTTATTGATTGATTGTCACAGCGCACCACTCATAGTTTTTTTTTTTTTTCTTTCGTTGTTATTCGCAATAGATTGGCAGTTTCCTCTTGATCTGAACGTTGTGGAACGCGACCATCCCTTTCTGGATGTCGATTCGCTTCAGGCGCTCTTCCGGCGACTAGCCACTCTCAATCGAATGGCCAAATTGCGCAGCGAAAAGGCCAGAATACGCCCTCAGGTACATATCAAAGTCGTCTAGACTGGCAATTAAACTTGTCGAATTTGATAATCAATGACCGGAATTTTATTTGGATAGGGCGGCGACGAATCGGAGGACGAGGATCAAGAGTGCGCACTTTCGGATCAGTGGACCTTTCAGCGTCACTCGCGCCGCTGGTCCAGGATTGTCGATCTGCCAGACGATCCCACCGGATTGCAAGCCATTGTGATGGCGGCTGGATCGGCTGCCGCCACTGCCGCCGCCAGCGCCGGCTCTTTGTCATCCGGTGGGCAGCCCAAGACGATCGAAGAAGACGATCCCGATGGCAACAGGCCGCCCGTTTCGGGAATGACTTCGATGGACGAAACGAGCAATTGCAGCGACCGGACCCTGAACTGTGACCCCGTCATTTTGGGCAGCTTCCGGCGGAGTTCCAGCGAGCGGCTGCGTCACGGGGCAAAGTCCCTTCTCAAACGGATGGAGAGTCTCCGTTCGCGCAGTCGACGTCGCCCGGCTCTGGTCCGACCCGCCGACGGCAATTTGGTCATCAGCGGGCCCCAACTGGTCGACGCTTCCGGCATGGAGGACCGCATGAAGGAGCTCAACTGTGTCGATCTCACTCCGCCCGACTCTTCGGCCTCGCCGACCAGCAGCACCCCGTCGCCCGACCTCAACCGCGCCACATCGGCCAAGATGCAGCAGCAGTTCAACAGTCAGGAGACGTCGTCCTCTTCCATGATCAGCATCGGCAGTCCCACGACGATGACGGCCAGTGCTTCGTCGACACCGACAGTGGAAGCCACGTCCAGTCCAGCCGGAAGCATGAAAATCAAGCGAGGCTTCTTCCAGCGGCGGAGTTTCAGGCCCTCGACTTCGTCGTCGAAATCCAGCGGCTCGACGGCCCAGTCTGCCGGGGAAAACGAACAGAAAGATGCCCATTCCGACTCGGAGTGCAGTCCGAGCTATTGGCGTCGGTCGCCCTCGTCGTCCAAAGACGCCAACAGCAACGAAACGACAACGACGACGGCCTGGAATAGCCTGGAGCAGTCGCTGCGGTGGAAGAGCAAGAAATCGCGCGAGCCCATTCCGGCGGATATGTGGAGGGCCAGCACCGTGCCGCCCTTTTCCGACTCGACGACCTCGACGCAAATGTCGCAGCAGCGCGGCAAATTGTACCTCAATTTCAGCAAACCGTCGGCTCCTTCCGGAAAGACTCCCAATTCCGGATCGGTAATGTCTTCGCCTGATGAGGAAACCCTCGATTTGGTTTCAACGCCCGTCGTCATCCGCCCGCTACCGGCCGAAACTCCGACGCCGTGCGGATCGTTGCGCGACGCCGAGCGGATGGCGGAATCTTTTGGAATGCAAAACGATTCGGCCAGCACCGGAACTGGGACCAGTGGCTCTCACATCGACAGCGATTACAGCCCAGCGGCTCCGGGAAGGTACGTCTGCCAAAAAATAATCGATCCAGCTCGGCGATGGAAATTTCGTTTCTAATTATTCGTTTTTGGTGGTTTTTTACTTGTTGGTTTTGCAGAAATCCAGTCGTGGTCCGTTGGCACAGTTTCCGGCATTCGTCGTCATCAACTTCGACGATGACGTTCAATTCACAGCCCATCGCCATGGGGTCACTCTCCGTCGGCCAGTTCGCTTTGCTCCGTAAATTGGCATTGCTAAGATTGACGGCCCTTCTCGAACGTCACACCTCGTCCAGCAAGCCGTCTTGGGGTTGGGATCTGCCCAAATTTATGCGCAAGACCAAGTCTCCTGATTACAAAGGTCAGTCCGCTCGATCGAAGCTGTTGCAGCAAAATGATGGACTCACGAATTTTGGTTTTCATTTCCGTTTAGACAAGAGCATGTTTGGCGTTCCGCTTTCAGTTACGGTGCAGAGGACGGCCGAAGCTCTTCCAAAGCCGATCCTGGCGGCCATGCACTACCTCCGCCAATCCGCCCTGGATCAAGTCGGTCTCTTCCGCAAATCGGGCGTCCGCTCGCGCATTGCCAAACTGAAAGAATTGTGTGAGGCATGGTCTTGGGAGTGCTCCGGGCCGTCTGGTCTGGATGGTGAGGATCACCCGGTCGATTTCAGTGAACACCAGCCCTACGACGTGGCCGACATGGTCAAGCAGTACTTCCGCGAATTGCCCGAAGCTCTTATGACCAACAAGCTCTCGGAGACCTTTGTCACCATTTTCCAAGGTTTGATTTACTTCCCGGAATTCCGGAATTTTGAATTTAATCTGACTGTTGTTAATGTTATTCTGTACCGATGCAGTTGTTCCGGTGGCTCAGCGTTTGGACGCGTTGCGTTGCGCTCTGCTTCTCTTGCCGGACGAGCACCGTGAAGCGTTGCAGACTTTCCTGACCTTCCTGACGGATGTTGCCGCCTTGGCTTCCATCAATCAGATGACGCCCAGCAATTTGGCTGTTTGCCTGGCGCCATCGCTCTTCCACTTGCCGGCCACTTCAGCTTCTTCTTCCTCTTCCTCGCACAACCGGTCCGGCGTCAGCAATACCAGCAACGGCCCAATGAGCGTCGGGCCGGGCGGAGTAGTTCAATCCGGAAACGGCAACATCATTGGAAGTAGTAGCGGCGGCAGCGCTTCATCTCCCAGGCGTCGCAAGACGGTCGGCGTTCCCGATCAAAGAGAACTGAGTCAAAACAAAGCGGCCCATGAATGCCTCCTCCAGATGATCAACGATTTCCGACATCTCTTCACCGTAAGTTGATTATTGTGATTCATTCAATTGTTATTATCATCTAATCTTTTGTTTTGTTTTTGTTCCTTTTCTATTCAACAAAAACAGGTTCCGGATGATATATTCCGCCAGTGCCGATGTAATTACCTGGAAGACAGCGTGCCCGTCACGCTGGAAGATCTCCGCACTGTCGAGTTTGGAGATTGGCAGGCGTACATGAACGGATGCATGGCCGCTCTCCTCAAAGAGACCAAAGAAAAGTAGAAGCAACTTTTTGATGAGAATGTTGTAAAGAAACGAGTTATTTTCATTCATTTGGTTTGATTTCATTTAGATCGCGAGGTTGGGAATCGAGCAGCAACGACGTCCGTGTCGACGTCGCCTGGAAGAAAGTGGGCGACGGTCACGCTTTGAGACTCTGGAGGGTGTCGACTGAGATTGAAGCGCCACCTGGCGAGTTGCTCAATCGAGTCCTCCGCGAACGGCACCTGTGGGACACGTCGATGGTCAAATGGCGTTGCGTCGTCCGTTTGGACAAAAAGTCGGACGTTTTCCACTACACGACAACGTCGGAAGTTCCGCCCGTATCTCGGGACGTGACTCTACTGCGTTCGTGGCGCACCGACCTCCCCCGAGGCGCTTGTCTCGTAGCCGAGATGAGCATCGATCATTCCGACACGCCCGTCACTTCCGGTACGGTTCGCAGCATCGTCTTGGCTTCACGCTACCTGATTCAACCGTGTGGTGCAGGCAAATGCCGCCTCGTCCATCTCTCTCGTGTCGATATCATGTGAGTTTTTCGTTTTCTTCACTTCCGCCCAGTCAAACTATTTCCGCGATTGTTGACGTAACCGTATAACTAATCACTTTTTCTCCGTATTTGTCTCTCTCTCTACAGGGGCCGATCGCCAGACTGGTACAACAAACATTACGGTCATGTGACCGCCCTGCGAATGGCCAGAATTCGCGATTCGTTTTCACAACACCTGGTCACAGACGGGCCCGAAAGTAAAGTCTAAGAAAACGACTGACATTGTCTACCAATTCCGGGAATCGCACCAAATGAAAAGGGAAACTTATTACACCACCACGTTTCCCAATCCCGGCATTTGTGGAATTTGTCACAGAAAACAACACAAACAAAACACATTGGCATTTTTTTTGTCTTTTTTTTTGTTTTGTTTTTTGTTTTTTACGGTAAACGTGAGCGTCCGACACATGGCACGAAATCGTGTGAAAGGCGACCCCGTTTTGTATGTTATTTTAAAAAATCCACCGGACATGCGAGCAGCTTTTTGACCAAACATGCACAATTGTATGTACTACCCCCCGAAACTATTTCTTACTCCCCAGGCTCGAAAAAACAGCAAAAGAAGCGTCGCACATTATTTTTTATGTATAACCTAGTCATGCCGCGCAATTCCCCCCTCGTTTCGATTCTCTTTTTAACACTCACTAACCGAGACACACAACAAACAAGTTCATCACCGTTTATCTTATCAGAAATTTTGTAAAATTCTTTTTTTTTAATGTGTATTGTTTTTTTTTAATTATTATTATTATTAGAAAACTAGCTCCCGTATCTGTGATTTTTACCTTCTTAGCTCTGCCACCGTTTTTATGGTTTATCGCCGCATACAAATCCTCCTTTCCCCCCCTCAAATGAATTTTCTTTTTAATTTGGGTTGTTGAGAGAACCGTTCGCAGTAAATCAGAGCTGATTTACGATCTGGATTTATAAACGTGCATAATAATGTCTCTTTGTTTGTTGTGTAAAAAGTGAAAATGGTTTCACTACCAATTTGTCGAGGGCTTACCAAATTGATCCACACATAACACACACATATATAAATACAGGCACATATATTGCGTGTACAGTTTGTCGAAATGAGTAAAAAAAAAATATTATTTGTGCTGTCCCTAATAAAGTGTCTAGCAATCAACTCAAATTTGTTTATTTCCTATTTTTATAAAACAACAACATACATCTGTCAAGTAGCGACAACCCTGCACCATTTCGTCTGCTCGTTGAATTGAATTGATTCAAAAATATTCAAGTGAGTCACGTTCCACGTGCCTCGACCTTATCAACTGGACGGTGTATCGGATGGGACGTGATTTTGCCCCAATGTAGGTCACTCATTCACCAAGGAAAGGAATCGATTTTTTTTGCAAAGTTGTACAAAAGTGCGTGGAATTGATCGGGCTGATCGAGATAAGCAGCGTGACCAGCTTTAGGCAAGATGAACGCCTGGAAATTTGGTATGGTTTTGAGATCACGATGTGACGTCGGACCCAATGAGGTATCTCTATCTCCATAGATTAAAATTGTAGGCACCTAATGGATCAAAGTAATTGAATCTTTGTTTTATTCAGCTGTTTCACATCATTGTTTACCTGCAGAGCCCTGACTTTGCTGGGAGGTACAATACCAGATGCAGCAGGGGAGATGACAACAAATCCAGCCATCATTTCTGGGTGAGTCAGAATGTAAGGCAGAGCATAGTTTCCACTCATAGATGGACTGACCAAGATGATTTGTTTTTTCTGAAGTTGAAGCTCTTTTACCAGAGTCGTAGCATAATCTACCTTGCTGACATAGTTATCTCTGATACCGTCCAATGCAGTTGTTGTTTTGCCAAAACCTGCACAGGAAATATTAGCAAGAGATTTAATAGTAACTGTCACACTATATTAAGTAAAGCCTTTTTATTACCTGGGAGATCTACAGCAACACTTTTGTATCCTAATGCACCCAAGAGTCCAAGAGTTCCCAAATCTGCCCAATCTTGAGATTTAAATGCTGCTCCATGAAGGAAAAGGAAGGTCAAATTCGATTTAATCTCTGGGGGAGTAACCACTAGAGAGAATGTATCAATTTGCTAAGGAAAAGACCAAATAAGCAATTAAAATGTATTCCTATATCGAAAACTTAATAGATTTTTTCCTCCTTACCCTGACAGATAGATGTAGAATAGCTGGTGTTATGTTTTTGGCTGCTTCTTTGGCACTTTCAGGGATGATCAGCTCTTTGAGATTCACTCTTCTCCACGGGGTATCTGGTTCCTTTTCTTGGACTTTCTTCTTTTTCTTGGTGATGTATGGCTATGCATCAGAAATGGACATTGTTGGTTTTATAGCTAAGACATCTCTGTTGTGAAGTAGCTTACCTGCTTGACATCCTTTAAAGGTTGTGCAGGAGATGAAGATTCTTCTATCGAAGAAGCACTGAAGACTAGCAGGGTTACCCAGAGCACCAAAAGCAGAGCACCTGAGCTCAATACAATCTTTGCAGTTCTCCCTAGGACCACCATGATCTGAATGCACTGTTGTGAAACAACATAGAAGAATATGTGTTATATATTGACTTAATAAGGCATAGGGGTGTTCAAAAGTTGTATATAGGTGAATAGCGGCTCGGTTGATTTCGTTTCAAATCAGTTCGTAGACGTAGGACCAGAAATGTTCACCATTTGCCCACAAGGAAAACATTTGATTGAGATTTTGGGGAATTCAGTTTCCAAACTTCACCAAAATCCCAAGAATGTTTTCCTTGTTAATCAATCTAAACCTGTAAATGAATTGTTACCTGTATACGGGTAGAAATCAAGAGAGATGGAGGCGATTAACAGATTTGAAGACGTGGCAGAGTGAGAGGGACAAGTCGAAGGCCACTCGCCACGGCAGCAGGTTTTGTTTACAATTTTTACAATGCACGCGCCTCCATCTCCTTGGGATGGTTTCCCTCTAGATTCATACCGGCTTCTTGCGGTTGCCGTTGAGCGGCGCGCTTGCGCTTCTAGTCACGAAAACGTCCAGGCCCATCTTTCTTTGTTCCCGATTCCACCGTCAATCGTGAATCGAGTTCATGGTTTTTTTTTTTATTTTTATCTTATGGTCCTCATTAAGAATAGCTCTTTATACACCCTAATATAGTAGTAATACGTAGGTTGATTCCACTAAAAATGACTTTTTCATTTAATTGCGTGTGTTGGATAATGTGATGAGCATTGGACCAAGGTGAAACGAGGAAAGATTTGGCGGAAGAAAGAGAAAGTCTTGTGATCTGCGAATAATTGGCTTGGCGGCTCGATATGGGGGTTTAAATAGAGGAGACCAGACATTGGCCGAAAATGACATTGGCTGATCCGCCGATTTATTATGTGATTGAAAACGAAGGACAAACGACGTCTCGACGACCCAGTTGATGTCAGCTCGATAAATTCTTTCGATGCCGACCTTTAACCGCAAAGCCATTTTTCCCCCAGTTTGCCAAGGACGTTACCAACCTCTGTTAGTCGCACGGATGATTTGTAAGCCCTCGTCGTTTTTATAATCATTTGCACGCGAATTTAGATGAGATATTTCGTTATCATTTTGAAAAAATGTTCCATTTGACCGCAGTTTGGACGTGGGTATGTTTGTCAAACAGGTTGTTGACGTCAATTGTGCAGCTGATGATCACGTTGAATAGCCTTAAATTTTTACCTGATGGGCATACTGCGCTGCTGCCATGCAGTTGGACGTGTCTAGTTTTCGTGGGAAAATAAAAGACAACTCTTTCGTTCCACTTCGTTTATTCTGTTCCCAACTACCTCTTTCCCAAAATGTCTTGATACAACGCCTTTTTCCTGTTAATTCTATAGATAGCTGTATAAGTTTGATATATAAAGATACTTGCATCATTAGTGTATACCTATCCGAACGGTATTTCCCCGAGCTGGAGAAAAACAATAAATTCAGGTCAAAAGAGATTTAATTTCATTGCCGGATGGGGAGTTTGCACGCTCTCGTTTTCCAACAATCAGATTGAAAGAGAAAAAAGAAAAAGAACTGAAGGCATGACGTTGTCGGGAGTTGGAAAACGTTATTCAGCATTAATCGTCCAACTTGTTTTTTTTCTCTCTTTCCCTTTCTCTAGGTACATCTGTTGATCGGGAAATTAAATTATACAACGTCGTGAAATCAGCTCGGCCGAATGCGTCTACTCGTCTGATTCGTCATCATCATCAGAGTGAAAAGCCAATGAAATGGGGCGAAAGGTACGTACGTAACTTTTATTTTTGTTAGTTAGGTTGTTTTTTTGTTTTTTTTCCTGTCGGGTTTTTGTTGCACGGCGTGTAATAGTTTCGTTGGAATAAGCTTATATTGTTGCTACCGGTCCTGGTCGATTGAGGACAGCTGGCGCACTGATGACTGCCGTTGGGTGTAATGAGACTCAGAAAGATGATAACTACTTCGTTGGCCACAGAAACCAGAAAGCGGAAGGAGAGAAATGGAAGAAAGAAAGGGATACGAGCCGCAAAAATTAATACTTGACTCGACTTTTTTTTAATCGCAAGCCTAGAATGAAATTACAGCAGTAGCTTTAATTCTGTTTTTCTATTGCCATTCTACCTGTACACGTCTAATGCACGTGCTCAACCTATTATCCCAAACTCTGGGAGTTGCGGCATTTTTCACCCAACAACGTTGCGTTATTTTCTCGTTGACACGACGGCAAATTGATTTCGTAAAATTTTATAAATCACTTCCTTCTGGCGATTCACATCCAGCATACAGAAAGGCTTGAAACGAATTCAATCCATAATGCAAACAAAACAAAAAAATGTTGGGTTGTTCATTATTTATTGGACGTGAGTAGGTTGTGCCGTATCGACGTAAATTAATGGCCTTGTCTGCTGGTATTCCATCAATTTGGACCCAATTAATTTGCATTTGTTATAACATTATTACGCAGTAATTCTCGTATTATGTCCTTAGCCAATGACTGAGTATCAGATCATTTGGCAAAAGGCTGGGCATAGCAACAGGCAAGTCATCGTTGGTCTAGGGAGTTATTTTTGTTGCAAATTTGGTCCCGTTGCAACATACGGGATTCCCAAAAGAGAACAAAGAAAACGGAAAATTGTATTAGGTAATCTCTTGGCAAACGAAACAACCAAACCTACCAACAGACAGCGTTGAGTCTCTGGTTGCTAAAATCACCTGATCACGCAGTATCCGGTCCAAACTAGATCGTACTACTTCCCGTTTTTTTTATTGGTTGGTAGGCTACCTTGTTTTTGTTTTTTTGAGGGGGGTTTTCTATTCATGTCGTCGTCATTTGCCGATATTTTAAAACCAAAGCCGAAAGCCCATACAAATTTAATGAGCACGAGAGCGTAGCGTATCTATCTTGGTACCTCCCTCTTCACCGAGCCAACCGGTGCTGGGTTCGTGTTGTATAAAGAGAAAGGATCCAGTCGACTAAGGCCAGCAGTCGATTCCCGACCATTGCCGACAGTAGAACGCATTACCCGAGGCAACAGCGCTCTTGTTTTTTCGTCATTATCTGACCGTCCCCCCCAACTCCTATCTCTCTGTGAATATTTTTGAGTATGGCAGTGGAAGTTGAGAGTTGGCAACGACAGCAGCAACAAGAACTCCGTTGGGATCCGGTTGCCAACTGTCCCGATCGCAGTGAAATGACGCAAGAAGTCGTCTACGGCCACCTGATGATGGTGACGTCGACCGGGGCCGGTTCCCCTCATCGCCATCGACTTTCCGTGTTCGCCCGGCTTTACCAAACTTCAGCCGGCCGAATGTTGGTTCTCTGGCCCGATAAAAATCACGTTCCTCCCATTGGCTGTGTGACTCTCAAAGACACTTTTGTCACGAGCGACGAGACGCGATCATCCATCACCTTGCGAGGGCAAAACGACGACGACCTCCCCTTGACTCTGATTTGTCCCAATCCTGAAGATTATCAACAATGGAAGCGTGCTTTCGTCGATCCCCGAAACGGCCCGACGTCGAGCAGCGGCAGGAGAAAGAAGTTTATTACCAACGTCGTTCGATTACCGATGCTGATTGAAGAAGAGATGTGATTTTTTTGTATTATCATTAATTGAGGGAAACAAAAAAAAAAGCGATCTCCACCGGTTTTTTAAAATGTTTGTTGTCGGTTTTATACGATGCGATACGATTCTCTCCACCGAGTTCCTCCTGATAAGATTCTGAACTAAATTGTATTAAAAATTGCCGCTTGTATATTGTTTTCTTCTCCGATTCAATAAATCTAATCATGTAGACTGTAACCCAACCAACTGTTTGTCTTTTTGGGTTTCTAAGCGTCGTGAGTGAAGGGGATTCTGGAATGTGCTAAAGAGATTAGCGAGAGAGCGGTCGGCAGTTACAAAGGGTAATTGAGAGTGTGCTGCGGATGACATTTCTTCACCTTGACATGGAAACGCAGCACAGACGAACAAAAAAAAATGCAAACAATTGAAGCAATGAGACTAGCTACTTGCTACTACATAATGGGTCTCTAGCGTGATGCCAATTTTCTCTTTTGTTTGTGTTTTATTCCTTGGGAAATTCTGCCTTCGTGAGCGTTGGTAGAAAAGACTCTTGAACCTTTCGCAACGATTGTTTATTTTTATTTTTGCCAAACATGAAGCTTTACGGAAATGTTATTATTATGAAGATGAACTGCACGACTGGTTTCTTATCGAATTAAGCCGCAAGCTTGCCTAACGAAAGTTTCGGACTCGCAAAAGAAAGTAGTCGTTTTATTGATAAAATGTAGTTTTCTTTTTATTAGTTGTTTAATGATTTTGAACGCTCTCACATTTTAACTTTCTTTTCAATGATGTATTTATGGGTTACCTCTAGGGTCTTAGGGAGAAAAAAAAAACACTTTGCAATATTATTGTTTCATCTGAATTCTGAACGAGTAAATAATTAACAAGATCGCAAAAGGTGTTTCTGTTATTCGTCGCCAGATGCCTTATCACGACATCTGCCGAAAACAATCAACAACTCCTTGGCTTCATCAGTTCATCGTTTTCGTTTCGACTCTCGACTCTCAACTAAAAAGTCTTCTGCTGTAGCGGATTGTTGAATCCCCAGTTCTGAGTTCTCGAGTAAATTTTACGAATTTATCAACAAAATTCGAAGATGACGGAACCTACTTCTCGACCCATGACCATCAGGGGCCCCTACGAGAATGAAAGAGCTCGTTTGGATGGAACGATGACCGATTTGGATCGTGAATGGCGAAAAAAATGGCTCAAAGCTCAGGAGTTGGGCCACCATGAACCTCGTACGCAATTTAGTGCCAGCCAAATGGAAATGAATCCAATCCGTCGAGCATATCGTTTTCCCCTTGATTTTGTCTTCTCTAAACTTCAATCTAGATTGGTAAGTAATAATAAGTATTAACAGAACTTAAAACTTTTGTTATGGGTAACATTTCCCCGATTTAGTTCGAGCAGATGTAATGTGAACTAAAACACTTTACTTTTAAAAATTAATTAACTGTCCATTTTGTGGTTGTGAGACTACTACATAATTCATAAAATCTGTGTTCTAATTCTTTTTCTTATTCATAGGGCGACAAAACTCAGATTACTCGCTATTGGGTTGGTAAATATCTTCTTGCTGGATGGCTGGTTTTGGGAATTACCTACAATCTGAAGTACAACTCTCATGTAAGTATTTGCCTCTAATAGTGGACAGCACCCAAAATACTACATTTTAACTTTTAGGACTGGACTCGCAAGAAAGGATTTGCAATTTTCGGCTCCAGACCCGCAGTTTACCCAGGAGATCCGAACTTCCCTAAAGTTTCCGATAAAATGAAGCCTTCTGACTACGCCGACTACGGATTCAAAAACTCCCCCATTTAGATTCTATTTCATGTTTCATACGTGGTTGGAAGAAGTAGTGAAAAACACAAATCCTGCTGTACAGAAGAGAGAATAGAAAAAAGGGTCAAATGTATTTGAAATCATTTCTTTTTCTCTTTGATAGCTATGACATATCGTTGCGCCACCATCAAAGGCGGACTGAATCCTTCAGTATAGCTAGAATCTTCAAAAAGAACTTGGTATTCATCTTGAGCTGTTTGGGGTAATTGATTGATTACCGCTTTGTAAAAACAGGTCGTTTGTGGATACAAAGCCATGACTAAAAACAAATGTTTAGTATGTTAATAATATGCTAACGTCGGATCAGCTAAAATTTGCGATTTTTTTGTTTTGTTTTTACCAGTGGCTCCTTTTGAGAACAAAGCATCGGGATCGGTTTCAGGATTAGCTCGCATCAAAGGAAGAGGAATTACTCTGCGTTTGCTTAAAGTGTGTCGCTCTTTCTGTTCCTCGTCAATATCATCCACTTCATAGCGCCCAGAAGAAGCTAAATATTGAACGACTTCTGCCAAAATCCAATTCTCATCGCCGTCTGTACTCTTTACCAAAGCCGCAACAATATCTCCCAGCTGACATACATATAAGGTGTTTCGGTTAGTCAATTAACAGTTTATGACATTCGAATAATGTAATACTTTGGCAACGTAAGTTGGGTCAGCTGGAACTGCTCCACATAATGCTGGTGGCTGTTGTCCTGACTTACTGATCCACAGCGGGAGAGTTTGAGCAGTAACGAGAAGCATTTTCATGAGAGCACCTCTTCTTATAGTTTCCTTACTGCCAGCTTGTTTTGCCTGAACAAGAATGTTAGTACAATGTTAGGTGAAATTTTCTAAGTTTACGTTCTTGGGAATAACCTGAATTCTCCTTTCATGTCTGATAACGCGAATTTCATAGATTTTGCTTAATGCCTTACGAATAAGGTCCTCTTCTTTTTCAGCATCAGCCACCACAGAGCAATACAGTCCTTTTAATTTAGACTGATAATTTTATAGGCATTCATTAGTGCTGATTAATTAGTGATATGGGAATAGAAATACCTTGTGATATGGAGAAATTTTGTCATCTGACTGAAGTTTTTCATGAGCTTTGATAACAGCATTTAAGTTACCTTCATTACGAACTTTCTCTTCTTGAATCTGCTTGACCAACTTGTAGATCCCCTTCAATCGTTCCTGCACCCCAATCCAAATTAGAACTAAGTAAATACCTTAACAACTGATTATATCAACCTTACTTGGACTTGCTGTGTGGCAGAATCTAATGACAAAGCCATGATGTATATGTTTAATAACAACTACCTCTCCTAAATGATGAGCTCAAACCAGCAATGATGACTGGAATCCAAGCAAAAGCCACCAAGAAAACCAAGAACTAAAGAAAATTAAATTCTGAAATTTACATATCTTTTATGCACAGAAAAATAACCTTACTAAATTAATGAAGATGAGTTTAAAAACAGTCATCGGAAATCAGCCTTCCAAACAATAAATTGAAAATCGTAACATCGGCAGTTGCTTTGTCGTCACCATGGCAACTATGGCATCAACTGTATTAGTTCCATTCGTCATTAGCAGATGGCATGAGCATGCTCAAATTGTATAACCATGGCAATAATTTCTAAATCAGGCCTTTTTTTCGAGTGGTTTTATTATATAGCCTTTGATCATTTTCAACTCTCAAATTATTTAGTTATTTTGTAGTCAGTTATTTTAATATTTTGCACATCCCTGTAAAAATGTATCGGCATTGTGTGGTAACTTTTTGGTGATGACTGACGATAACTATTCCACCAAGAAAGCTCACCTGTTAATTTTTCGATAATTTTTTTTATCTACTAAATGTATTTCACGGAGATGACGAATATTTCGTTTATTTTCCGTCCCATTCTAGTCGTCCGTGGATGCTCAGGGCTGTCACTAGGTGGCTAAATATTTCAGCGTGTTTAGGGATTGAACTATTCAGCTCTAGTGTGTTTGTTTCTAGAGGGGTGTAGGGGGATGGGTCATCAAACTGTCAAAGTCCTGAGACGACTGACAGAACAGTCTTTCTTTTGCTGTCGAGACGCTGTCCGAGAAGGTAAAATTTAGTCATTGCTGGTACTTTCTTACGTGACATTGTTGATCATAGACATGGTAATTCCATTTTTTATTCTTTAATTTTATAAAATTTAATTTTGTGTGTGGTTCAAAACGTGTAACATTGTCTTCAATTCATAATTGGTAATCGCATGTGGCCTGCTGTACATTCCCACAATGTCGTCTCTTGCTGAATGTTGCACGTTTCGTTCCATGCAGAACAGTAAAAAGTAATTATTGCTTAACTTTTTAATTCAAGACTTTGTTTCTGAATTAAAATTGTGTGACTTTGTTTCAAAAAGTAATTTAAATTTTTCTATTAACTGTTGAGCAGTAAAGCCTGAGCTTCATTACGTTTTGTTTTGCAAATTGTTTCAATTTCCAGTTGAATTATGCCAAGAGCTTTCACAGACATGCACTTAACTTGTTAGAACACTCGAGTGGGTTAGAATTTGCCTATATTTTAGTCTACTTTAAAAGTGTGTGCTACACATGTGATTTTTGTCAGGAATCAGGTCAGACATTGAATTCTCGATTTAGATGACATTTTACAACAACTATATGTTTCTAATTAAGAGCTTTTGTGAAAAGATTTGCTCAATAGAATTGTATTTTTTAAATATAAAACAGAAATTAACCCTTTCTTGTATTTGAAAATGTAATTGGTTCATTGTTTTCCTTTGAACTTGATTTACAGGATTTCTTGGTTAGTTTGATGTTGGAGCTGCCAATGGTGTTGATGCAGCGTTCATGGTGTGAGCAGTGGTTTTGCAGTCATTTTCCAGTCGAGATGTCTTGAGGGCGCGTTTTCGCAATGGAGCTTGTCAAAATGGAATTTTCGCAAATGGAGCTTGTGCAGACATTCACTTCAACATCATATTTCAATGTGATATTTACGTAATGTTGATGTTCTTGCAGTGTTGAATGGTTGTGCAAAATAGTTGATGTTGCCTGGTGGCTGTCGGACATGTTTTATCGGCTGCCTTTTGTCGATGTGTCGTGTCGTCTCTTGCCACCTGTACGCACGTTAAGGTAATGCTGGATGAATAGTTTTATTTAATTATTGACTGGTAACTAAATCTCCGTTCTTGTTTCAGATAAATCGTACGCCGCCGTTCCAGACTTGATCCATTGGTGAAGCCGAAAGAGGTTGCTGAAATTCAAGACTGAAAAATAAATTAGACTGGACAATTTACAAATGCATATATGTTGTCCCTTTTCCCTGAGTAAACAGCATGTCCGCCGTTGGTTATTCGTCTGGTCGAAAGGGAAATAGCAATGAGAAGTTCTGATGTATTTTTGGAGAAAGATTTGTTTGATCACGAAGTAATTCTCCCTTGTGTTTCGCGATCAACTGTACCACCTTTTATATATAACATTTCAGGCTCTTCACATGTATATGACCAATATCAATATTATTACTTCGCTAACAATAAAATATGAAATCAAACCTATTTTGTTCTTTATTCCTATGAAAAATTAAAAATTTTATAATCTATATTTTAAAATTATATAATTATTTCCTGCCCAAATTTTTATTATTTTTTTCCGCCTTTTTAAAAACAACCACCATATTATTTATTTACTAAGTCTTTTTCGATAAAAATTGGCGATGTTCGTTTATACCTTGTTTTTTTATTTAGAAATGAACAATTCTTTTTAAGATGTATTTTATTTTTTTATTTTTTATAAACATATAAATACATGTATATTTTATGGCCCCCAGGGAGGGGGGGGCCTGTGACTTTCCCAACCGCGATAATAACATGTGCCGTTATTATTTTGTTGGTGCAGAAAGCCGGAATTTAATCTAGCAGTTGTCGACTGAGTCAAACCTGACATAGATCAGGTTGCCTCAATCGTATACTGCACAATAAAAACGCCAAAGACAATGGAACCATTTCAAGAGTGAAACACAGGAAATCACTGGTAGAGCAAAAAACACGAATGAGAAAAGATTTCAAACACAGGATAGCATTGGCAGAGAGAAATACACAAATGCAAACATAAAATATATTTAAAGTCAGAGACCCAGATATCACTGGCAACTTCAGGCTAGTTCAGGATACCGCCAGCACAGCTACTTCTGGATAACACTGGAACCACACGCTGCATACAACAGTTCAATTAGTCTCCATCACATCTTTCACCACCTGGCTGCAATAAGGTAACCAACAGCGGACCTATTCAAGAAAATCAAAAAATTACCATAGGGGAAAGACAAGCACAATTACACAGGACTCTTAATGAAAAAAAGAATACCAGGAGTAAGACAAAGCTACGCAGTCCAACAGATCTCTCCGATATTTCAAATTTTACAAAGGAAGTCATAGTTGGTTGGCATCAAACTGGAATTTGATCTCTAGTCATTATAACAAAGTACTTTAGTAGGAAATTGGAAAAAAATAATTACTTTTGCTTTAGCATGGCACGAGACATACGACTGGGTGCAGGCAGCAAGACACACGAGGCACGACATTTCAGCAAAATGGACAGGCTTCCCAGATAGATTCTGGTTTGACAAAGTGGTATTGAAATCACCTATCAATTTACACATCGAAATTTAACATTAAGTAACCCTATTACCCTAAGAAATTAACAAAAAATACCTTTACATTTTCACCATGGGAAACGTCACGACCAGCATGCAGCATCCCACTTCTCATTTGTCAAGGAACAAAATGGCCGAAGACGCTCGCGCCACCTAGCGACAGCCAATTGGATTGCTTCCTTGCAGACAGCACGCAGCAGCTAAATTTGCAATTCCTCACGCCTTTCACCTTTCACTATGACGCAACATACAAATGATTTAGTTAGCTATTTCAGACTTACGGTAAATTTTCGAATCCTAATAAAAGATGAGAAGACAATAAGAAAAAGATGTTCCAGCAATACTGTACTAAATCTAGCATTGGTTGTTACCACTCTGTCATTTGGATGACATATTCAGTTAGGATACCAGGATTCACAATAGTTGACAGTACAGGCTTCATGAACCTTTCACATTTTCTCCTGGAAATGGATGAGAAATAATGAAAGAACACATGCCAAACAAATAACACGGGAAATCTAGTCAATTTACCAACGAATTCATTGGTAATTTTCGAAGAAGATGTCGCTGAACTTTTGACGTCATAAGCCCATATCTGACACAACAAACAACATTCTTTCACGCCATCTATTTGACACATTCCAAACTCAATATCTAAAGGACTTGCCTTAGATAGTCGCAAGTCATAAAAGTAATCAAAAAGACAATTTCTCTTTGCTTAAAATTAGCATGGAGTCTTTAGAATTCTACAGAGAACAAAGCTCACTTGCTAGTATTAGGCAACTTTTCCGGAAGTATACCGGAAGTAAGCAATAGCTCCTTAAACATAGCTATCGTCAAAATAAACTAAATATTCGTGATCTACGTGAAATTTGGGGTCGATTAGATGTGATTTAAACGAAATCTAAATTTTGGCCAAATTCAAGAATTTTCCTGAACTATAGTTCAGGAAAATTCTCAAAACCGGAAGTACGCTTTCGTACAAAATAAAACATGAACTTTGCCACAAATTTAACGAGGATAACGAATATTTGGTTCTTTTGTACGTCAGATAAATATTTACTGAACTACTGACAGAAATGAGAAAACCGGAAGTAGAAAATAAAAAAAATTATTAAAAATCTAACAAGTGAGCTTTGTTGCTGAAACAGAAACTGGCAGTTATCACCCAAAATTTTTTTTTAAGTAGCATTGAGAAAATTCTTCAGAGATGTGCAAAGTAAACGTAATTAAACTGAGTGGAAAATGATCAAAGGCTATGCCGTCTAGTGCCAGAAAAAAGAAACGTTTACAATAACATGAAAACAATGTCCGCTCTGCCTCGTTGACACTTAATTGAAAGAACTAACAAGAAAAGGCTTTGATACTCACGTAATATTCTCTCCTCCAAATTTGTATCTCGTCTTCACCAAAAAGCCACCACCACAGCATCACACATCACAACAGACAAAATACCCAAGGTGGATAAAAATGAGTGGAAGGCAGCATGACGTTCGCTGATGTGTGTCTCGTCTGTCAGTGATTCCAGATAGTTGACGAAATATCGTCTTCCGCTACCTCTAGGTATCACCCTTTTAGCTTTATTCCTGTCATTCTGCACTGTGCCTTACCTGTGATAAATCTTTCTTTTTTTCTGTAAGTGCCGATGGCCATTGATAATTGGATAGCAGCATAGGAATGTGACAGCTTTGTCTCGGCTAAATGCCCTACTACAGAATAGAATCATCTTGGGAAACTTTGTCTGCTCCTAAATTGCATGATACACATCATAGGTTAAAGCTACTTCAAAAAATGCAAATTTGGGCTCCTTTCTTTTCTGTGAACTTCGTTTTCTTTACTAATCAATAATCCAATCCCACCGTTGGGCACACAACCGTTGTATTTAGCAGGAGGTCGAGGAGCTGGAAGAGGGTGTTGGTAGTATGGGAATTGAGGAAATTTTGGTGGTTTTTCCTTGTTTACTAGACAACTCATTATATCATTGGTTTTGTTCCTTTTTAAAATATTAATGGTTAACAAAAAAAAAATAATGATAACACAAATTACTAACTACATATTTCGAAAGCCGAAACAGAATACCAAGGAACGGAAACAGTTTAACTTGCAAAGGAACTTTCACAAGAATAGGGTACAAAAAAATGACACATTTGACAATAACTATAAGAATATAACTTTTTTACATAAATGCAATGTATGTAATATTCAACTTCAATATAAATGTATATTATATAAAGGCTACTTTAATTTGTTTTTATTACAGTCAAATATTCTATAGCAACATATACTTGTTGCCGATTTAATCTTATTTTTACTCCGCATTTTTCCCCCAAATCCCAATCTCTAATGTTCCCTTGAAAAAAAGAAGGTTGTCGTACTAGCATAAACTATTCCTAACTCTCGTGCACTCGTGGCAATGCTAACAGCGTAAACTCCAACTATCTTCACTTGTGGCGGGTCAATATCCAAAGTTCCAGCAAAGGCCAGAAAATGGTGCACAGCTTCAATTCAGCAAAATGGCAGTCAATGTATCCGTATCACTGTGCGAAAGTAGAAAAAAATAAATAAATCACCAGGACATAACAAATACACACCACACATTAGGACAAAATATCCTTAGCACCGACTATTTCCAAATGAGCAAGTTAATATGGTGGTGGAACGTAGCAGGGAATTGTATTTGATGAAGTCGATGGACTATGCCCGGTAAGAAAGGCGTGTTTTCAATTGTTACTTTTACTCCTACTCCTACTCAATACCAGTTACTTCCGAACGTTGGCTGAAAACACATTTATGAAAGACGCTGGAACATTCCACTATTCAGATGCACGAGATTGCCCTTCTGACTAGGCCTACTTGTCAACCGAGTTAAAAGCCCCATTTCAGATTCGTTTGCAAAAAGACTAGATAAAACTTGCATTTTTATCTGAAGCGAGTGGCGGGAGACTTACTTGCTTAATGCAGCCTGAATAATGTGCGAAACTGGGACGAGGATGGTTGACTCCTTCACTAAGAAGATGAAGAACTACAAGTTTACGTAGTTAGTTGTCCATGAGGTGTTACATCGTCCTAATCAGCTAGAATGCTGGAGGAATCATGGAAATTTCCCATCGCTAGTTTTCTATGAAACCGTAACGAATGGCAACAAAATTGAAGTAAGAAAATAATTATAAATTTAAAAAAAATCCATTTTGATGAATAGTTCTTTCTAATACAACTCACATGTATAATTAGTGTGTTGATTTTGACATCTTTGGAGATATGAATAATTGAATGCGCCAGTTGACGCGAAATCCGGCTGTGTAGACACAAGGTATGTCGACTTGTTTTCGAGCTACATAACTTTGTTTACGAAAAATTGTTTGACGAACAACACTCATCGATGTTCCAGGAGTAACACTCTTTTAGTTGATGGGTTTGGGTAATACGTAGAGCGCAACAGCTGTTTTGCATGAGTTGATATTTCCTTCATGGTCCTGGATTTTCACCGATGAGTAGATTCTAGACGGCGAGTTTTTCTTGGGGCCGTGATGGAAATCTTGAACGACAATGGGCTAGATGCTTAACCTCGTGATATAGTCGAACTCAATTGACCGTATAGTCAAATTTCATCACCTTCAAGTTTCTAGTTTTATTGAAAAAAAAAAACAATTATTCGATGAGTATGGATTAGAAAAGAAATATAAATGTTTCCTAATACGTGATGCGTAAGTCCTTTGATATAATGGAAGTGATAACGGTTTGTTAATGGAGAACTTCTGCGGCAAGTAACATCTGTAGTAACCCTCTCCCGACGCCTAGTTTTTTAATATCGTAGGTAGATTCATTGCTAGTGTGTTGAATAAAACCCAACTTCAGAGAGGACGATTAATGTTACATACTTTTCTGTCACAAACAATGACTCGACACGTCACAGATGGAAACAAATGACGAAAAGCTTATTATTAGTAAAATAAAAATAACCCACATACAGTAATACTAACAAGATTAGGAAGAAGTAACACAAGAAAAGATTCCAATGCGGATATGACCAATTCTTATTGACAAAAATGTTTACTTTAAAATTTACCTGAAATAATCCTATTGTTCAGATTACAGCCTCTCCCTGACTCGATCCAACACCCACAGCTATAACCACTCAGTTGAATCCAGTGATAGCAACTGCAATCGGAAAAGATAGATTTCCATTCAAAATTTAACCAACAATCAAAGACAGCAGCCAAGATTTGATAACGTATCAGGCCTGTTGAGCTTGTAATACCGTCATCCATCAATAAGGATACAATAGCTTCATCACTAACAATTTTAAACATATAAAAAATCCGCCTTTTAACTTACGTAGGTTTCAATCCAGCTAACAAGTTGGTTCCACCACCCGACATACATATTGAAACATGCGATGCTGTGCAGGCTACTGCTACTGTTGCTTCCGACCGTTAAACACACACAGAAGTAACTTCTCGAACAGCAATACTCCTATACCGAACCCAAAATATTCATGAAAAATGAGTAACCTTGAAAATCACCTTTCAAACCAAATTAATTATTGAGCATCAGGCCTGTTGAGCTTGTAATACCATCATCCATCAATATGGATACAAAACTTTCATCAGTTACTTCAAAGAAGAAATAAAACGCCCATGATACTCACATCAATCGGTGTTGAAAGGTCAGCACCTAGCAATACTCCACCAAGACACCATCATGTTCCAAGTTAGCCACCTGTATTAACAATTAGTATTTAATAATCAACCCAAAATTCTTACATTAATTCAACCAACTTCCAATCAGTATCCTTTTGGCAAGGCTTAGTCATTGAACCCTCGCCGCTATTTTTCTCATCACTAGTTTATAATAGATTAGATTATGTGAACTCAGCGACCCACCTTCAAGTACGTCGTGGTAATCACATGCCCTTGGTAACGAATTGTGGACGATCACAACGAGCAAGTACCTACAGAAAGCATTGAATTAATAATTAACAATGATGACATCAGGTTCAAGACCAAATTTTTACAACAATTGTTATCAGTATCCTTTTGGTTGACTTTCAATAGAAACATTTGAATGTTTCTTCACTGTACAATTATCATCACAGAAATATTCACATTTCGTTTGCACACACCAAATATTACTCACATTTCCAACTTCTTGTAGCCATGTCTGATGGTGTTACTGGATTGCTGCACAGTCTTGACTCAACATCCCATATCAGTAGCAACACCGTCCTGTTCAAAAGAAAACACGTTTCAGTAAAAATGTACGATCGAAGGAATATGCAACACAAATCTTGAATTCAGTCACGCTCTCGGACATTTTTTCATGACCATTTCGAAAAATCCGTCACAATAAAGCAGAGGAATTAAGAAAACTCAACACTACAACATCGTTGAGAAAATCTCAGATATGATTCTAACTCGGCCTTTTAATTCATCACAATTTAAAAGTATTTTTATTCATGCCTTACATAATCATTTACTCACCCTTCATTCCTTCTGTGATGTGATGAATGCAATGGTGAAAAAACTGACGATATCCTTTATTACAAAAGAGAAATAATTAGCTCTCAATTACAAAGGCAATAAACGGACATGAATAATTTAAAAATATGAATCAGATAAGATCAAAGATTATGTCATCACAGCAGGGTGTCACAGCAAAAGTACCAAGACCAACAGATCTGAATATTCTCAAACTTTGCAGCAAGAATAAATAGATACCATCTTGGATCTCAGATACTATTGAGGGTCACACCAGGTCATTTTGCTTCATGGTTTTAATCACTTTCTCATGCCTAATATCAAACAAAATTAAAGACATAGAACTCACTCTTCAATGTCATGCCTTAACCAATATGGTATCCTGCATCTTGTCATCAACATTAGTTGCAAACAATTTGTACTAGAAGGATGGCGTTCATTTAAATTAGATCTGAAAATCAACAACTTGAATTAAGTACAATATTCTTTCAATACTATAAACCGAGAATACCTCACAATAAATTGTAGACAGCGGAAGAACGTTTCTCGTTGGAATCACTTTTCAAAATGGCTTATCAAGAAATTTTGAGACACTTCTTCAACTTCATACAGCAACGCCAGACTTTTCTTCTCGGTACTCGCAGCGCTCGCGGCATTCACAAGTCGGAGAGCAGCCATCTAATGGCAATTTTGAAATGCGAAGGCAGGAAGGCTGATAATTCGTTACGGAAAAATTTGTGTAGTCCCCAATTGCATTAATAGATATTCAGGAAATGACAACAATAATTAAGTTAAACACTTGACTTTTTACTTTTTAGAGCAAAATAAGCAGCAAATTCTATTCCGCCTCTTCACTTTTTGCTACTGTTGTTATCCATCTAGTGAGTAAACTAATAACTTCGATCATACTATTTTCGCCATTAAAAATTGTTCCTTGATGGCGTCTCGTCATTAGAAAAGAATAAAAATGGAAAATGTCTGAGCTTAATAACAAGAACTGCATTATCAAAAATTGTTTAAAGGATCCTGCAGAAAAAACAGCCCTTTTTCGTGTGCCAAAAAATTGTTTTTTGAGATGGAAAGAGTTGGTATCAAACGAAAAATTCTCTAGTAAATCTCGAATATGCAGTCGACACTTCGATGAATGTGATATTAAAAAGGGGATTTACCTTCTTGGAGACTTCTATCCTTTATCCGTTTGGAGATTAAATTCTGGGGCTGACCCAAAGCATTTCCTCGGTAATTATTCTATTTTTAACATGACTTAACGACAACTGAATTGCATTTTCGTTTGAAGACTTGCCGTCAATCAAGCCAACCAAAAAAAGGAAAGTTCTTACAGATGTTACGTGCGACTCTGGTTTGACGATTCCAGCAATCTCAAAAGGTATAAAATTTTAGGTGTGTTCAATCCTTTAAAACACTGAAGATTGATTGCACATCATAAACATAATCTTAGTGATAGGGTAATGTCTCAAAATCTGGACAGGCCTGAACGCTACAAATTTTGGACAACCGAAGAAATTTTGGTTTAAAAGTCCTATATGATGAGCAAATATCGCGAAAACTATGCCATTATGAAGAATTTTTGCCATTCTATCTGGGTTTGCAAAATATTTACTCTAAATGCCTGAAATCTCAGGAAATTATTAAAATAAAAGTTCTGAAAAGAACTTAGAAAATATGAAGTTTCTTGGCCTCATAAATCAAGCTGGAATAACATTTCTAGATGATATTTCTTGCTGTTTTAGGGCTCAAACGAAAGAATTTTGTTCATTCTTCACATTTCAGCACTTCAAACTGCGCCAAAACTGCAAATTCATGGAAGAAATCTAAGTAGAAGCTTGCTGGCGATAAATCCCATTACACAAAAGCTGGACAACCCCCCCTTTCTAAATCTGGACAACTGTAGAAGCCACAGGGTGTCGCTAGTTGAGGTGTACGCCACATTTCTGGCCAAGCGTTCTTTTTAATTTCAGCTTCTTGACATCTGAAAGCAATTATGTTTATCCTGATCTCATTCGTGTCTTATCTATACATTCAATAAAATAGACTATAATAAAAAAAATAATTGCTTTATTTTGCGATTGCATTTAAACAATTTCATAATTTAGCAAGCTTCCACGGTTGTGTGGTAAGGTGCTTTCTTTGGTAATACTTTGGATTTTGGGTGTCTCAAGGTTCAAATCCAAATCTCAACAAAAATTTTTTCATGAAAATAATTTGGAAATTGCCTAAGGGTGTCCAGAATTTATAACACGCTAGGGATAGCGTGGAAATATATTCTTTTTTAAGCTTAGATCATTAACCAAAATATATAGATATCTATTCTGCACTAAATTATCATTCGTAGCCGTATCGGTATAGCGTCCACCTGTTAATCGGCCTTTTCTCGTGGCACAGGTTCAAATCCTTTTTGCTCCAAGAATTTTCTTTTTATAAAGTATTTGGGCATTGCCTAGGGCTGTCCAGAATTTATAACACGTTAGAGATGGCTTGGTTATTTTTTCCTTTTTTTATCTTTGATCATTCTTCAAATTATTACAACATTTGTCATTCAATTAAAGAAGTCATGTAGCTAATATGGTAAAGTGCCGTCCTGCCGATAAATTGGTTTTATCATCAGTATGTATGTTCGAATCCAGATTCCGTTAAAACTCTTTTTCATGAAATAAATTTGGAAATCGCCCCAGGCTGTCCAGAATTTATAACACGCTAGAGATGGCTTAGAATTTTATTATTTTAAAAACTTCTACTAATTTAAAAATCAGATTAACATCAATTTCATTTTCCGATAACCTATATAGCTATGTCGGTAAAGTGCTTACTTCCTCATTGTGATTACGATTAAGGCCATGGTTCAAATCCCATTCCGAAAAATATTTTTCATGAAATATATTATGAAGCGGAGAACGCCCAGAATTCAAAATTACTTTCATGAAATTGATTTCTATTGAAGTAGGATTTGAACAACGGCGCCGATAATGACGACCGTTGGAAAATATGCACTCTACCAATAGAGCTATAGCGGCTGTTATTGAGAGAAAAAGATGTTAATATGGTTTGAAAAATTATGAAAGTTTTAAAAATAATAATTTTCTAAGCCATCTCTAGCGTGTTATAAATTCTGGACAGCCTGGGGCGATTTCCAAATTTATTTCATGAAAAAGAGTTTTGACGGAATCTGGATTCGAACCTAAATACTGATGATAAAATCAAGTTACTGGCAGGACAGCACTTAACCATTCTAGCTACATGACACGTTATAAAGAATGACAAATGTTGTAATAATTTGAAGAATGATCAAAGATAAAAAAGGAAAAAATTACCAAGCCATCTCTAGCGTGTTATAAATTCTGGACAGCCTAAGGCGATTTCCAAATGAATTTCATGAAAAAATGTTTTTGCTGAATCCTGGATCCGAACCTAGGAACTTTAGTTATCCATAACCTCTCAGGCAGGCCCTCAACCAGTTTAGCTACATGGGTAATCTCGGGGCAAAGCAAATATTGAAATAGTTTGAAGAATCATGAAAGTTCCCAAAATAATAAATTTCCATGCCATCTCTAGCGTGTTATAAATTCTGGACAGCCTGAGGCGATTTTCAAATGAATTTCATGAAAAAATATTTTTATTCAATTCTGGATTCGAACCTGGGAACTCTTGGTTGTCCTTAACTTTTCAGGAAAGCCTTTAACCACTTTAGCTATGTGAGTCGAAAATTTTTCATGGTAAGGGTAACTTTAAACCATAATGCTGACCAATATTTTCAGCATAGACTATGAAAATGGTCTTAGATCACTCTGAGAGAGGTATAAATTAAAACTGAATTGATGAAAACGTTATTATTATGGTGCCACTTTATGCGTTTATTTTATCACAATCACAGTCGAATCATTCAAAGAAGACCCGTTTTATTAAGTTGTGGTTTCTGCTCATAGATGGCGCTGGTGGTTGTCCAGAATTTTTACAAACTGTCCAAGATTTTTGGCGGTTGTCCAACTTTAGGAAGACGTTTGGCCTATCTCAAGCACGCAAATATGACATAGCCACAAAAGTGTCCAGAATTAGTGACACTACCCTAAATATTTAATTTTTTTAAATCTATTTCGCGTGAAATAATTTCATAACATGGTCTTGTACGGTATATCCAATTATCCAGAGCCATTAACTATGTTTACCGGTCTCTTATGGCGGAATATTCTCTCGGAGACGGATATATATATATTTATTATAACATATGCAAAAATATTATGCGATGTATATCTCCCGCTACTAGCGGCGATAGTCTCAACTTAATACAAAAAATGGCGAAAGCTAAGCCATCGTCACGAAATTGTATAGTTCCCAATTGCATTAATAGATATTCAGGAAACGCCGAGAATAGAGAGAATTATACTTTATTTGGAGTGCCAAGCAATAGTTTCAATGCATGGCAAGACCTAATGCCAAACGTAAAATTACATAAAACATCGAAGCTGTGCTATCGCCATTTTGACGATTCTGACATTGTCAAAGGGTACAATATTCTAGGTGTGTTTCATCCTTTCATCCGGTGGAGATTAAAAGAAGGCTCAAATCCCAAGTATTATATTGGTAATATTATAAAATAATTGGGTAATTTTCTGTACAGAAGTTGGCGTTGAACACTCGTGTATAGTATATTGTATTTGTTATTTAAGAAAAATGTAGTCTGCTAGTCTCGGGGCGTCTCACCTGTGTCTGTCGGTGTCGGGAGTCCCGAAGTTTATTAGTTACATTGCCGTTCAACAACCTACTAGTGAATTGTTTTAAATTGTGTAACATTGTTTTGTTAACATGGGGAAAAAAGAACACAAACGGTGTTTTATTAGTGGTTGCTACGGGAAAAGGGATAAAGAAAATGCTCATGTCGGAGTTTTTGGTGTGCCAAAAGCTTCATTAAAAATTTGGCAAGACATAATTCCAAGGGGAGGCTTAACCACTTCTTCGAAGATTTGTAGTCGGCATTTTGACGACGACGATATAGAAAAAGGAAGAACAATTCAGGACAAATTTTACCCTTATTCTAGATGGATGCTAAAGCCTGGTGCTCTCCCAAAACATTTTTTAGGTCTGTTTTTTTACAGCAATATAGAGAAGAGTTTAGATACAGTTTTACACATTTAGATATAGTTAAACGTTTTAGGTTTTACTTGTGATTTCAATTTTGATTGTATTTTATTTTTTTGTTTATCAGGACATTCATCAACAAGACCAACAGTGGCCAGCTCAACATCACAGAAATCAAAAACCACCCTAAAAAATTCCTGTAGTTCTAAAACTTTGCCAATAGCAAAAGGTAACTTTGCATTGCTATTTGTTATCTGATTCTTTTTCAATTATCAAATACATTTTTCATTTTTCATTATGTAACTTCTCACAGATCCACCTTTATTGTTACCTAAACCTAAAGATGGAAGTGGTTTACCTATTCAAACTAAGACTGTTCCGGAATCAAGCATCAATTTTTCAGGCCCAAGCCATACTATTCCTCTTCCAGTTGATGGGCCTATAACTCACTACATCGTCGTTCATGATAATATTGCTGTACCAAATAAACCCACACTAACAGTAGACGGTGGGCTAAATGTAAATGGTACTCTGAGCAATTTGGTCACACCTACGGTGCAAAATGATCGTATGGATGTTAGTTCTTCTGCGTCTTGCAGTTTTGACCACAGCTACGTACTGGTACCTCCACGAACACCAACTTCTCTAGAAGAGAGTGCTGCTGCGTCATCGACATTGCGCAATTTCGAATCAGCTACATCTCAGGAAGCACAAGAAAATGCTGGCCCAAATGAATCGGATCACAATTACGTTATTCGTTCTTCTTCGACCCCTACTGTGAATGAGGAGGAAAGTTTCCATTTGGGTATGGCGGGTTACCACAACTTCATTAATGGTGTCGTTACTCCTACAGCTGAATGGACTTGGTCCTTCAACGAACGAAACAACAATTTAGTTTGTTCTTGTCATATTTTTTCCCATGACGGTGTGATGACTATAAAATCTGTTAAAATTGTCACCATGACCAAAGTTGCGTTGTATCTGAATGGAAAACCCATCACGCCTCCAGATATGCAATTTGAGTTTCGAAGTAAAGCTGATTTAGCAAATATTCTTGAAGATTTCAATTACAGAAGAACATGTCAAGGAATTGTGGATGATTCGCTAGCAGATACCGAAGTGACGGGTAAATGTGCTGGTATCAAGGAAGGCAATTTGTGGCGCTCAAAAATGTGCATGGGAATTGCAAACCCTCCTGCTTCCGCTCTCTGTTCAAAATGCCGCGTTTTTAAAAATTATTTGAAGAGAAGTACAAATAATCAGAAGACCAAGAAATTGAAAAATTCGAAAGAAGATTATAAATCGAGGTTGCGTTCCACCAAGCAAAGGTTGACACGATCAAATTCTAAAATTGAGGTAAATTATTGTTGGATTTTTTCTCGGAATAATCCTTTAATAGTTCTTTCTGAATTTCAGGCTCTTTCAGGTACCATAGAAGGTTTGCGCAATGAAAGGAAGAAGCTTTACTGGAATAGCTTTGATGTGAAATTAAAGCTTTTAAAGCCCAAAGTAATGATTAATTGATATGTCAAATTTCTCTTTTCAGCTAATTTACAAGAATTACTCACTTTTAGGAACAGCTAGTTGTTAAAACAATGATGGCCAAAGCAACAGTGAATCCTGGAAGAAACGATCGATTCAGCGCAATGCGTTACGATCCCGAATTTCTCAAAGAATGTTTACGAATCAGAAACAAAAGTTCTTCGGCGTACAAGCATTTAAGATCCGAAGGCATTCTTCCCCTACCGAGTCAGAATACACTCTTAAGAATCATGAAAAAAACAGATCTCGGTGATTCTAATAAATCAACGCAACCGGATCCACAAAACGTCTCCGCCGAATCAAATTTCATGGAACAAACAAATGTGGAAAATGAATGTCCTGCCTTACCCCACTTCACTGAGTCCGTATCGCCTACACCTGAAATAATGTTGCTACATTCAGAAGAAATACCTGTGTCTGTACAAGAAGAAATGATTGTTGAAATCTTGTCGGTTCAATAAAATGTGATTTAAAACTTAAAAATTTCTCTTCTTTTTTTTTAATTTCATACCTTTCGTAATTTGGCAATGCGGCCTTGGGCTCGTAGTTTGAGTTTCTGATCGTCGTCTGCTAGTAGAGTGATTTCAGAAGAAAAACAATAAGGAAATTTATTTTGTTGGTTTGACTTAAACGTCAAACAATATAATAAAACCTTATGGGTAATAATAATGGAGATCAAGTTATATTAGCTACAGGAGGTTATGATCACTCAATTAAATTCTGGCAAGCCCACTCGGGAGTGTGTACCCGGACGGTAACACATCCCGAATCGCAAGTGAATGCTCTCGATATCACCCCCGACAGCCAGCTATTGGCAGCTGCAGGATACCAACATATTCGCATGTATGAAATCAACTCTTCTAACCCCAATCCCATAGTCAATTATGAAGGTATTTCACGAAATGTGACTGCTGTTGGATTTCACGAAGATGGACACTGGATGTACACTGGAGGAGAAGACTGTTCTGCAAGAGTTTGGGATCTTAGGTATCATGTTTCCTCGTATTATTGGAAAAAACATAGTTTGATTGAGTTCTCATTTGTGTCATTCTAGGACAAGAAATTTGCAATGTTCCAGAATATTTCAAGTCACTGCCCCTGTAAATTGTGTTTGTTTGCATCCTAATCAAGGTGAACTATTGGTAGGAGACCAAAGTGGTGTCATCCACATCTGGTGAGATTTTACGTACCTTTCTTATTCTGTTGGGAATGATTGTAACACATGGATTGCTTATATAGGGACCTGAGAACAGATCACAATGAACAACTGGTTAGTATTGATACCTCAAGTATTTCCATTTCCATAATAATATCAATCAAATACTTACAGATTCCAGAACAAGATGCCTCCATTCAAGACATTTCCATTGATTCTTCTGCAAACTTCATGGCAGCCATTAATAACAAGGTGCCCATTATTGATGTTTATTCTTAGTTTCCCAACCAAGTCTTGAGATGTTTTTTTTCCTTTTCTCTCTCTACACAAATAAAGGGAAACTGTTATGTTTGGAGCCTCATCCCTGGGACTAAACTGCCGGACGGCGAAGAAGGTTCGACACCAACACAGTTGCGACCGAAAAGCCGTTTGTTAGCTCACAAACGTTACGGTCTCAAATGCAAATTCAGCCCTGACGCAAAGTATACGTTCGCCTCGTTTTCTTTGAATTTCTTTTTCAATCTTACAATTGATCTCGCAGGTACTTGGCCACGACGTCAGCCGATCAAACGGCCAAGTTATGGAAGACTTCCGATTTTTCCCTTCATTCCACACTGCAAACTGAAAATCAGCGCTGGGTGTGGGACATTGCCTTCTCTGCCGATTCACAATACGCAATAACAGGTACTTGACTCTTCTATTCTTCATCCTGGTTTTGTCTGCCTGTCTTGATGAAACATTTCGTTTATCCAGCTTCGTCCGACAACACAGCAAGGCTGTGGAGTATAGAAACGAGCGAGATAGCTAAAGAATACATTGGTCATTCAAAAGCTCTTACCTCATTGGCATTTCAAGACGGGACACCGTAAATTGAACATTTTACCATAATTTTCCCTTTTTTTTGGTTTTTTTTTTTCTTCTATTTTTCTCAAATGTATAAAATGTTTTTCATTGGCTTTGATACACTTAGGAACGCCTGAATTTTTAATGGTACCGTCCCACCTCACTTGTAGAGGTTGATTCATTTGGTAGAGCGGGAATCAACTCACCTATCTTGTGTCGTATTGGCTTTGGCCCCCTCAATCTCAAGACAAACGTCAACGTCAAATTGGATTAACATTCAATCAGTCGGGCGTAATGGGTTTGGGATGGCGTGACGAATTTCAGCCGAATGGAAGCAACCAAGCGCCCTATCCTCCTCTATTCATGTCAAGTCATCCATTTCTACAGTCCAGCAGAAAGGAGAAGGGAATAGTCTCGCGTACAACGAACGTGGGGCTCATCTATCAGTATTAATCTCCTTAGTTGGACACTAGCCTCGATTCTTGATGAGATTACCGAATTCAGGGCACCGAGGATGGACTTGATCGCTCCCGTGCCGGCCATTGTTTTTTCCAAACATCTTTCTTCCGCTCCTTTTTTTATCAGTTGGTTTTCCATCACTTGAATGTCCCATCACTTAAACCACCAATGCGGTGGACCGGGTTGGTCGTCGCATTAATCTCATGTCGACCTCTGATGTTTGATTCCGTAAAAAGTGCCAAGACTCCACATGCGTGCTGGCATCTAGCGACCAATAATAGCAGCTAACAGATTTGATTTCAGGATCCTATCGATCGGCGGCCGGGTTGCTGGCTCTTCTCTTCCGAGGCGGTGGTTGGGGAGAGCACACACAGCTTCCTCAAAAGAAACAAGACGTTATTTACTTTTGTTGGCTACGCTTACGTGAGACCCAGTGGAGTTTTAACTGCTGATCCAGGCCGGCTGAGAAGTAGAACCGAGAAAGAAATCCTGAATTATTGTCCGTCATAACAGAGGGATTGCTTTAGTTGCAGTGTCGAGACCAACTGCTGATGACGATGCACGTCGCCGGATTGATCCTTGCACGGGGAGGCAGCAAAGGAATCCCGCTCAAGAACTTGGCCTTACTCAAAGGCACGCCGCTTCTTCTCTGGGCGCTCAGGACCATGTCACAATGCAAAGGTAAATTACTACTGTCGCTACTATGTAATTCGATTTTAGTTTGTATGGCCGCAACCCCACAATTTTCTCTTCCAATGTTGAGGGTAACATTCTCCTTCCCGGCCGACATACGTGCAAGAATGAGATAGGTGTTTCTTTCTCCTTCTCGCAGCGCTTCAATTGAATTTGGATTGGCATTTTTTCATTGGATAT
Organism: Daphnia pulex; assembly: GCF_021134715.1. Classification (NCBI taxonomy): domain Eukaryota; kingdom Metazoa; phylum Arthropoda; class Branchiopoda; order Diplostraca; family Daphniidae; genus Daphnia; species Daphnia pulex. The sequence continues at coordinate 9,055,305 of NC_060019.1, read as the reverse complement.
TTGAGTAGGAAGGTTTTTTCATCATGTGTGTGTGTGTGTACAAGGAAAGCGAGATAGACGTCTAGCTGTATGCTCATTTGTGCGTGTCTAAAAGGGATGCCGAATGCAGTCATTCAGAAGGAGACGATCCGAATTCTGCGCCAACTGAGGCTGTTGGTGGTAGTCAGACTGGAATATAGGAGCGTTTTTCGTCTTCGTCGTCGTGGGGGGGAGAGAAAAGGCAACGGAGCGTGCTTGGCTCCAATACTACGCCCTGCCGCTCCTGTATAATAATAATATAGCTCCTAACCTTTTCTTTTCTTCTTCCTTTTTACAATAAATATATATATATGATTGGATGGTGGTGGTAGTAGTAGTTTTGTGTGCGTTACCAGGAGGATTGGAACGCCAGCGCAATTTTTTTTTTCTCTCTTCTCACCCGGCGCATTGCACGCAGCGCCTTCAATATGTGTGTAGATCCCAAAAGAATTTAGAAACTTTTTCCTCGCTGGTCCCTTGTGAGTCGAGTGATGAACGCCCCCAAGTTGTGATGTAAGGCGCGTTGCCAATGGATCGATTCAACTTGCAGACTCGGAGATTTGAATGTTCTGCCCAGCAGGTTTGACTTCCATTTGGGTGTCGTCCGACCACCCAGACATTCTTCAATTGGCCCTTGAAAACGGAGCCCAGGTCCATCGCCGGTCAGCCGAGACGTCGTCAGATGGAGCCACTTCACTGGAGGCCATCAACGAGTTCTTGGCCAGTCATCCGGGTATGATATTTACTGTAATAATAACGATGGGTACATCAGTGGTCTCGTCCAACAAAAAAGGCGTGCACAGTGTAACGATCGTCGTCGTCGTCGTCGTTGTCGTTCATCATCAACCTCGCAACAATGATTTGCTGTGCCGCTGATGCTCTTCTTTTCTCTCTCTCCCCCGGCCTTTTTTTTTCGGTGCCCACATACACACAGAAGTCGACGTGGTGGCATTGATTCAGTGCACGTCGCCTTTCGTCCGCGTTGCGCATTTGAACGAAGCCATCGCTAAAATGACGGCCGGATGCTGTGACTCGGTCTTCTCCGTCACGCGCTCTCACTCGCTGCGCTGGATGCAACTTGCAGAACCAAAAATCGAAAGCAGCAGCAGCGGCAGCGGCAGCAGTGAGTCCTTCGGTTGATTTTCTTGACTTTTTCTTTCAACAGTTGTGCCCAATTGCTGCAGCAGTTTCCCCATGTCCTGAATTACTGATGCGCACGTTGCCGTTGCCGAGTCCATCCACAGCACACAGTCCAGTCCGGGTCCTTCCTGTTCCTAGACATGGGCATTCTACTGATGCTCTGTCTAACCTATTCCGGCCTAATACCTCCGCTGTAGCTGAATATCCTCCCTCAACATGTCTCTTTTATTTGTAGATCCTTTCATCTCCGGGTCCTTCTTCCTCTTTCGTCTCTATATAAATACGGCCAGCTCTTGATGCGCTCGACATCTTTCAGCCTCTCTTCTTCTTCTTCTTTTTTAAACTTTTCTCCCGTGTCTCCAACTTTCTCTTTCCACTTCTTTTGATGATGTGGTACTACTTTTCCTCTTCCTCCCGTTTTCTTTTTCTGCCTCCACTTTTTGGGATAAGGAGCGACGGTGGATGCGGCAGAGATCCGGGCGGTCAACTTTGATCCTCATTGTCGACCCAAGAGGCAGGACTGGAACGGCGACTTGGTGGAGAACGGCGCGTTTTACTTGAGCTCCGTTCAACTTTTGCGACAAGGACTCATTCAGGGTGGAAAGTAAGTGCCACCCGTTACTATCTTCTCCCCGGTTTCTTAATTTCTCCTCCTTTTCAAAATAAGTGAACCGATTGATTTTTGAGAAAGACACGATTACCTGCATAGAAAATTCCCATTTTTATTATTATTATTATTCATCTTTTTCTTATTGGAAATGCTCATTAGAAACTCTTGAATGATCATGTACACGTAATACGATGCAGTGGAATGGCCCTTAAAATTAGATAACACAGAGATCAAATATGTACAAATTTTTTTTAAAATATTTCATAGAAAACAAACCAACAAAACTTTGTTATTTTGTTCCTGTTGCAAGGATTTCCTTCGTAGAGATGAGCGCAGAGTGCAGCATTGATATCGACACCGGCTACGATCTGTGGCTGGCCGAGCAGCAGGCATCCTATTTCAACATTGAGCCCGGTGGTGGCGAGTACATTCAAACATTTTTTCCCGCCACTTTGTGATTTGTCATGCAATGAGATTTGATTTCCTGTAGACTGCATTTCATTTTTGGCAATAAAATGTTTCGCTTCCGCACTAGTATTCTCAAACGGTCGTCTCCAGATCCAGATCGTCGCTCTCCAAAGTGCTGGCCGATTGTCAAGAGACGGCCATTTTCTTATCGTAATGGTACAAGGACGGAACTTTGTTTATTCCATCCGATTTGGATCCGCCGCCGCCGACTATCTTGATGTTAGGACCGCCGACAACGACCGACCGATTGCTGCCGATGATCCCGTTGTCCGGTTGTTGGTAGACGTAGTCGTTGAGAGCCGCTACTGGCAGCGGCCGGAAAGATCCTCCGGCGGCACCTGGCGACGACTGCGACGGACTGGAAACGAGCCCAGCAGGATCGGTTGCGTTGTTCTGATCGTTATAACCGGGCTGTTTGAGCGGATGCTGACCGTTGCGACAGACCATGACGGACGAAACGACGACAAAGAGGGACAGCAACGTACTTCCGGCTGCAATCAAATACCAGTAGACTTTGGGGACGCTCCACGACGAGATTCGGGTGCCGGGTGGTTGATTGTTGTCGTTGTTGGATGTTGTCGGGGTCGAGTGCAAGCACTGCTGGTCTGATTCGTCGACCCCCGAAGGGCAATCGTAGACGCCGTCGCACCACAATTGAGAGTCAATGCAGGCCTTGAGTTCCGGGCACCAGGTGGAGCAAAAGAACCACGGATAGAGTTGCTGCGACGGAGGTGATGAAACGGAGCCGAGATGAGGTATCACCACTCCAGTCAGCATTGATTTGTTGTTGAAGGGGTTGAGGACGGATTGCGGTGTCAGTTCCAGCCATTTCATCGTGTACGAGCCACTTTGAATGGCGATGAATTCAATCACGACGCCTCCGCTCACGTCCTGCGACGATTGGTTGCGCCATTCGTCCTCATTCTCCAGGTCCAGGGACTTTACCGCGTCCTCGGCGTTGAACGTTGAACTGAAAATCTTGACTCCTCCTTCCGGGTTCAGAGACGGGCAAATGACGGCAAGCGGGCGACCGTCAGCCTGTCTGTCCGAATAAACGACAATTCGATTCTTGGTGGGGCAATCGATAGCAGCGCCGGATTCTTCTTCTCCATTCGATTGATTATTCATGAGGAATCCGTTGGCGGATAGGAAAAAGAAACGGTCGGCTCGGCTCGGCAAAAGGAACCAACTCTGTCGATTGCAGACGGAATTTTGTCGGCCCAGCGTCAGGCCCCGCAGCCCGTCCAGTTTGATGATTCCTCCTGGGCCCTGCAACGGCTTCAATTCTGATTGGCTGGCGCATTTCATACCGCTACTCGTTCCTGGACTTCCCCCGAGGAATTCGTAAGAGATTTCGAAAAAAAAATCGTGATAGTCGTCGGCGTGAGTCATTCCCGTCACTTGGAAGACGACTTCGACAGCGCTGCCCGTCGAGACGTAACGGAACGGCAGCTGGAGGCCGGCAGTGTCGCAGAGACAGTCCCTCTGGAGAAGGACGTTGTGTCCGGCAGTCTGCCCTGCCCATGGCCGTTCCCTCAACTGGAGGAAAGCCGTTGAGGTGGTAGTGGTCGATCCATTGCCGCCAGCCGCTGCCGGCGAGTAATCCGACCGTAAAATGTGACAGCGGCGCTGGTGGGTCAGCGGATCCAGGCGACTGTGGCACTGACTACCAGGTCGTCCCCCGAGGCGAAGGCGGGTCACTTCGACGGCCACTCGCATCGTCTCCTCTCCCTGGAACCGATAGACGCACCTAATTTTTCATAGGGAAAAAATAAAACAACAAAAGTTGGAATGAGAAAATGTCCATTTGGGTAATGAATTTCATGCTCTCCGCCGAGGCATACGTGTAAGTCGTCCGAAATGAATCGGGACAGTGTTATGCGCAGCGATTTATATTGTCTTTAACAGTAGCAGCTAAATCTCTCTATGGCGTCCGTCACCGCTTAATAGAGTGTTACACAATGGTAACCATGGGGGCGCGCGGCCTGCCTTTACATAAATCATTCAAGCAAGTTGTTGCCGCTGAAAACACAGAAGAATGGGAGGGAAAAAAACCGTGTCCAACATAAAAATGTATTCATCTCTGTCTCGCTGTATAAGATATTGTCCTCTTCTTCTTTTCATCCCCAATTCTCTTTTCAATATGAAAACGAAAAACAATTTCCCATTTCTTGGGTTATTGTATTCGCTGACTGTCAGCAGAAAGAATAAGCAAATAGAAATCGCGAGAGGACCATCTCTTTTTTCGTTGAACGATCGATGAATTCAACAAAAAACAAGTTACCCGCCAGTCTCCATTCGGTGTCACCAGGGAGAATTCAAAAGTTAAACCTCTTTTTTTTTACTGTATTGAATATACACACAAAGAAACTGGCCGACATTCATGACGAGTTGCGAAAATGGCAAAAATAGCAAAAGTCTAAATACACATCGCAAGTTGATTCCATCGCAGCGGCTGACGAGTCCCTGTGGATTGCACATGGCTCCACCCACTCATTTTGGTCGGACGAAACCAAGCGGGAAAACCAACGTCTGTTAACAGTCTGCTGGAAACACAACTTCTGGCTGTATTGTGCACCTATTTCCCCCCGGCAACCCGACGATGTAATCGATTCGGGCGGGAGGTGGAAGTATTTGTGGTGTCCAGTTTCTGTCTGAACGATTACAGTAAACCGTTGCCTCCCGCACCGCCTTGGTAGAATGTTCCCAACTTTTTAAATTAAAAAAAAATGATGAAGATGACTTCAATCCTCATACTTGGTTGCGCTACGATGCTCTATTTAGAACGTGAATGATCCTCAATCGCAACGACCTGCCAGTGGCCTACGCTGATTGCAACTTCAGTCGACGGAAATCAAAGACAGGACGGAACTGTAGGCGAATCAAGACCACAAACCCGCCTCATTGTTATGCCATAATCATCTCTGCAAAACGTCTAATTGCAATGCTACACGGTGTAATACCCGGCGGGCGACTGCTTGTAAACACCCAAATATCTGCAACATTCACGAGAGTGTTATTGCGCTAAATTATAGCGGCCCATCCAATGATGAGAAGGCGAAGTGAATATCAACCCGGCAAGGTTATATCGCGCCTCGCATGTGTACATCTAATACTCTCGTGAGTGAGAATCAAAGCACAGTCGGATGCTCTACAGTGTATGATTGATGGGATTTGGCAAGCATTGTTCGTGCCATCCATCAACATTTGCTTTAGAGACTTTATCACGAGTCTTTGCGCCCCCAGGCGTTCGGTGGCTGGCCTTTTTTTTTGTATTATTGATCGGTACTCGACTATCAGGTGATAGTTTCTTTTAATAGCGAATTCTATTTGGGTTGGCAAGTCCATGAACGGCACGAGACTATCGATTGATATTTCAGCCGCCGGGTTGATGATCGTCTAAGAACCATAGACTCACGTGGGAAAGATCATCTAGTGAACCGTAATAAACTAATAATATAATTAGAGCAAGGCAATAAGAGAAAAAAGCGAGAGGAAACGACACAGGAATTTGAGTGGACCCCAAAAATAGCTGTAGGCTGTCATACGTGACAAGGAAAACAAATGTCGACAATATAAGATACACGATCGCGTAAACACGGGCCCTGTTTTCTCGGTCAATTATAAGGAATCGGATGTTTAAGGTCGGCCAAATGTCAGGCGCTGGTCTCCTAATCTAAAAAGTCTCTGGGTACGTGGATGTAACACCACACACACACACATACGCAGGCGAGGCGGGCAACATTTCCCGTCGGCCGTTTAATTCGGTCGGCGACGGTAATAGGATGCCATGAAACATGAACTATACACTCGCTGTATATTGTAACTTGGTACAGCAGCAGCAGCCGGAGCAGCTCGGGTGGGCGCCCTTCCTATTATTCTTTGCTCGACGCTTATCGGGGTAGTAGAAATAGGACGACGCCTATAAATATATGGGGGGGGGGGGGCGCCATCTCATCTTCTTTCGCCAGGACGGGCGTTTGTCGCACAGCAGATGCACCGCTGATGAAATATTGAACCATCATCAAGAAAAAAAGGGAAAAAATGGGAAGAGCCAGCTGGTGATGCGCACACACAAACACACGTCACGCGCACTTCTTCTTCTTTTCTCGTGACATCATCATCATCATCCATTTCTTTTAGTTTCTTCTTCTTCTTTTTAAGCAATAAGGCCTCGCTTCCAATTTCCAACCCTGCTCTGGCTTATAGAGCGACTGATATTAAATATTCCAACCTGCCCGTTTCCCCCTGGCGCAATCAGCTCCTGCACCTTTGAGATTCCGTCATTCGGGCGGCATCTCATTAAACGGGCGACATCGGGTACAGGTGCGATCGTAACATTCCCTCGTGCACCTGCGACGCTACTTTCCTATCGCTTTTGAATCGTGTCCTTATTGTGGACGCCCATTATTTTCCGCCAGACGGGGGCGCACATAGAAAGTTAAGTTACCAATTTTGCTACAGGCGACTAGACAAGAGGATCCTAATGGCACAAGAAATTTCTCTCGCAAATTGGTTGGTTTGTTCTCTATATCTCCGTCACTCGGTGAGGTGTTGCTTCTCGTTTAAAATAATTGACCCGCGGCTCGTTCTTTTATGCGGTCAACGACGCGCATTGGCTGCTGCGGGGATTGAACGGCATTTCTTCCCATCCATTGAGAGCGAAAAAGTGCGGAAGAAAAGAAACGTCCAATAAATAAAAAAGGGGGAAAAAAGAGCGAAAGTTTGCGGCGAGTTATTCTTTTGGGACCCAGAAACAACAATCGACTATTCAAACTCTCATCGCTCTCGATGCTCCTTTTGTTCCATTGTGTCGATTCTCCTCTCCATTCAATAATAAACGAAGTCTATACAATCAAAATGCGGCGGCGCTGGTAAAAAATGCGCAATCGAAAGGAAAAAAAAGGGGGAATTGAAAAATATCGAAGAAAAGGCAACTGATGAACTGTTGATGCCATTGTCATGTAAACATTTTTTGGGAAGTTTCTACATTTGAACCGCGAAGCTTTTCTTTGCCCCCACAAACATGAAAGGAGCGGGATTGACTACGGGTGGGAACTATTACTATTACATTTGTGTATCGAGATTATTTCTTACTTGAGGTGACGGGCTCCACCGCGCCCGAATAAAAAGACGTTCTGAGGAGATTTGACGCTTCCGCGCAGCTCCATTCCCGGCTGGTTTCCCTGAACACTTAGCAGTCGGTTGCAATCGGCTGCTGCTAAAGGCTTCGTCTTGTCCTTATTGATCGTCCAGCCATCAACTTCCGCCAAAGGCTGGCCGTCTTGACTCTGGCGAAAAAACTCGTAGGCCAGAACGTACTTCCAGGCCGAGAAAGCCGTGCCTTCCGGAAGATATTGCTGAACACTCAGCGTCGATCCTTGCGACACGAAACTTTCGCCCACCAGACACGGCGGAGGAGGAACGAAATGATCCCGCGAATTCGATTGCAGCACAGACAATTGCCTTTCACACAGCGGGGGCGGTTTCGTATCCCGGCAAAAGAGCCGGATTGTTCCGTTGGCAACGGCGGATGAAGTTGGATCCCATCCGAATCCGTCGCCTTCGGCTATCCTCAGGGCATTGCGGCACTGCTGTTGTTGTTGCTGCTGCTGCTGCTGCTGACGTTTCTTCTCCTTTTCAAAATGATATTTGGCGAAATAGATCCAAACTCGCTCGTCCGGTCGCCCCACAAACCGGAAATGACAGGTGGTCCGTAGGGGCCACGTCTGGACGGGCGAACTGAGTTGCCCCCGGGATAATCCGCTACTCGTCACGTTCCACTGGCACTTGTTGTTACTCGTTCCCGTGATGATTGTGCGGCTGCTGCTGCTGCTGCCACCACTCGAACTGATAATCGTACTATCAGCGGCACTGCTGGCCGTCGTCGACGTCGCCGCCGGCAGTTGAAATGGAAGCGATTCAACCGACACAATCCGCACTTTGAGTTCGAAACCTTCGATGGCCGTCGAAGCGGCGTAAATCGTGTCCAGCGCCGAGCTGCGAAACTCGACCGTGACGTCGGCCGAACTGGACACGACCTCGGGCAAAGGGCCGTCACAAAAACGAGTCAAAACGGGCGCCTGAGTGCTCGACCCGTCGTAAATGGTAATGTAATCTCCGCTGGCCTCACATTCGGCCATGGACCTGCTGGCCCGTTGCTGTTGTCCACTGGCATCTCTGGTCGGCTGGTCCCAATCTCTCAAATTGATTTTTCGCCCGTCGTTTTGCCACAAGACAATGACGTAACGACGGGTCCTGCTTCCGGAAGGAGCAGACGACGACGGTCGATGCGAAATCTTGTAGACACACTGAGCATTGCGTGGGTAGATGCCTGGATATCCAGGTGATTGGACACGACATTGCTGTTCTTCTTGTTGCTGCTGCGAGGTCTTATTGGTCGAAGAATTGCTGCTGCTGCCACATTGGCGGAATGCCCTGGAACAGACAGTTCCAGCCACTGGTTCCCCCAGCAGATGAGCACTACTGGATTTCATCTTCGATCCGTACCTAGAAGAGAAAATAATGAAAATCAAATTGTATAGTACACCTTTCATTTCCGTCGAGTTGCATGTACTACGTATAATACGATGTTTATGTGATGCGGACTGCCGGGAACTCTTGCATATAATATACTGAATAATATAAACGCAACTGAAACATTTCAAGGGCTTCCGCATTTCTTTTGTATGGACGAGAGAGTCGATGGCCTGTGATTTATCATCTTTGTGCGGGGGTTCGGATATGCGTCACTCGACTGAACTTGAAAATCAACCGAGTATGCATGAATATAAATTTACTTGTCCAATAATGGAGGCAGCAGCAGCAGCAGCTTCATAGAGAGCAGCCAATATTTTGAGAGAGACTGTGTCTATTCGATTGATAAAAAAATCTCTTAGACATGCGCTCGATGCATCAAAGGTCAGCAGGATCAAAAGAATCTTATTCTTGAAATGGTCCGCAGTGTAATGCTGAATCAATAATCGGATAACAATAGGAGAAGAAGAAGCCCGTCTTTTGTTGTCGACCCTACAAGTACCAAGTGTGACGCCAGTAGCAGCAGGTTATCGAGTTCGCAGTGTGACGGGCTCTCTCTCCTCAGACAAGGTCCACAACTTGGATGAAAAGACACGGACATATCACTTTCATTTTCATGTTGGCGTTTTTCCAATTTTCCAAGACGTCAATAACACTCGTCGATTTATTATTCCTCGTCGACAGCGTATTTTACTACTCCAGTCTGCACACTTCCTTCTAACTCATTTCGAAATGAATTCAGGCAAAAATGGGCTTCTCTAGAGCTCTTTTGCCATGAGCAACATCGGGAAATTAATTATTCAGCTACCATGTTTGACCTTTATTCGATATTTTCTGGAAACGCAAAGCTTAGCCAGTTTTAAAAAGAGAGGAAAAAAAGGGACCGGTATACATTATCAAGGAAAGCTGGTGCAGAGAACGATGAAGGAACACGCTTTTCCTTCTAACCCCCCCCCCCCTCCTGTAACCACAGCCATCCTCATAATGGATAAGAAACTTTCCTCCTGTCGGATATACATCGTCGACCGGGATGAGTAATAGAGACAAAGGTTATTATTACAATAGATATACGAGATACAGTTTGTATATGTCTTTAACATCCGCCTCCTGCGATACTAATAATGCCGTCATTATTACTGCAGAAGCTGCTGCTAGTGGAGGCCCAGGCAGAGTAGAACGGCAACTGTAATAATTTCACGAACGTCTCTAATTCCGTTTCCTACTTCTTAGTCTGTTCTCCCATGTCTAGGACATCTATAAATGCAAAAGAAGAAGCTGGAGGATGCGCTCGATATTGGGAGGATCACAGAGTTCTATTCAAGGTATAGAGCGGGAGGGGGGAGGGAAACGCTCAGACAGACTAATAAGCCACTAGCGGCTCCCGCGTTTGTCTTCTGCTGCCGTCTGAATGTCGCCATCGCTGTACAAGAAAGATTATGACATTATCCGTGCAGCGCACAGCTCACTGGGTATATATGTTATACATGCACACACAGCACTTCATTTATGCAAATTCCTACAATAAATTATCCTGCACAGAGTTTGGCCGTCTCATTTCCTCCACGTCGAAATGATCTTCCTATTAAAAAGCCTTCAGAGTTATTTCGGTAGAGCGCGGGCAAAAAAGAAAATAGCGATTCGCCTTCCGGCCTGAATGGATTGAATCTATACACTTTATCGATCGGGCATCGTCAGTGCGATCTTGTAATGAACGACGAGTCCTGCGTGAAGATCGACCCCATCCGCTCGAAAGGGGGAAATTCAAAGAAGAATAACAAAGTTTCCATGTGTGTAATATATTCCTGGATGGATGGAATATGAATATAAGACGAGACTAGACGAAAGAGAGGGGAGAAGATGATGGATGCACTCTCATGGCAACCGGTGATGAGAGCGAGAGGTAGCATTATTCACGCGCGGATCACAACAGACCTCAAGCCAAAAGCAACAAAAATGTCTTGGGTCTGAGGGACAAGTTGTCACGACACACAGTCGACGTTCAGACATGCAAACAGTCGACAGACATTCGTGCATTTCCAATAGGAAATGTCGCCTACGTATATGCTCTTGAATAATAACAACGTCACGCTCCTCTCATCTCCAGTCTGTGCGCCAAAGATTTCTAGACTTTCATTCTTCCGTTTCGCAGAAGGTGGTGACACGTCTTGATAATGGAAAATCACAGGAAAATTCCACTGTCCTAGTTATGAGATTCCTTTCTAACATATTTCTCGTTTCCTGCAAGAATTCGAAATCACGAGAAATATGTATTGCTATTCTCCCATGTTGCCGACTAAGATTGTGGCCCTGGAGGGCTAATGAATATTAGCTTTAAGCGAGAAAATAAATCAATGGATTAACCCATTTTCGCCGCGTCGAGCCTTGATTAAAGATTGATGTCGTTCGGGGTCGCCCCCAAAGAATAACGGCCCCCAGTCTGTATCGTTCATCGTAGTCTATTGTTCGCCCTGCTGGTTATTTTCATCTGCTTTAAAAAATCTCTCTAGAACAATCCCGCTCTCTCAAGTTGTTGTTGTTGTTGACAAGTGCTGTTGTGTGTGTGTGCCAAGGAACTCTATCGTAATCAGCACAAGTGTCGCCCGATGAAATTTTCAAGGATTATCGTTCAACGCAGATGACCTAGTTAGTGCACGTGTGTGATTGATGGGCGTGCACTGATGCACACGGCACCACATTGACTTTCAGAAAGGCAAACTTAACATTTTCAATTTTTTTTTTATTATTATTATTTTTTTTTTCGCCGACGGCAGCTCAACTTTTAGTCGCGTACGTGATAGTAAAAAAAAAAAGTTGTCCTTTTGCCCTTTAGCCATCCCGCCCGGCTGCTGTCTATACCCCGCCGAAGGAGATTTGTCCAACTCTTTACTCTCGTTGGCGGCGTTCAAACTTCCCGGTTTGTTTTGTTTTTTTCTCGCCACACCCTTATAAAAGTCAGAGAGGAAAGATGACGTCAAAATCAAAATGACAATCATTTTCCCTATTCAAATCTTGTCGGTTGCGCCAGTTGTTGGAAAACATTTAACAAGCAGCGAAATCGATAGTCCCTCATCATCGCCAAAGTTAAAATTGGGAGACAAAAACAGATACAAAGAGACCAAATAATAATTGACGTATTGCGACAAGAAGCTAAGATATATGTGCTGTGGAGATCTCAAGAGCCCGTCAGAGCCTGGCCGTCAATCATTCGACGGATGGCAAGGATGTTTTGGCTTTCCGATTTCCTTCCTTCCTTTTTCTTCCTTGTCGACATGTGACGATGGCACACACAGTTTCTCGTCGACTCGGAAAAACTTGGTCTCGGCGCGATCGATCCGGCAACCTAATACGTCCGATCCACTAAGCGCAACCGACACTTGTGTGTACGTAGCATCAAATGTAAATCCTAGACTCTCAGAGTGGTACTACTGATTAGACGTTTTTTCCTCCTCCTTCTAGACGGGCAAAAACGTTCCTCTGGCAGTGGCTCGTATATTATGTCCCTATAACTTTTGAATGAATGCGAGTTGGCGTCGAATAAAAGTCGGACGTCAGCCAATTTCTACCCTCCTACACGTCTGACGACGCCTATAGTAGGCCAAAAAGAAAAAAAAAGATAGAAAGTAAGTCGGTTCCTATTTCGGGCTGCTCCTAGGAAAAATCTATATTCTATATCTCCTGTTTTTACAGTCTGGCTGGCATTTTTGTATTTGGTCTCTTCTCGATAATTGTATAGTGTTGCTACAGTTTTGCCGCCTAACAACGTCTTCCTGGGGTTTAAAAATATTTTCCGGCAAAACGTGGGTGGGGTCTTTCTATCATACAAGAATTATTATAGGGAGACGGCCGATAGATGGAAGGGAGAAAAGGGATTCATCCCGGGAACAAGCTAAAGCAATCCCCTTTTTACAGATTGTTGTGGTGGTGGAGACTTTGTCTGTTGCGTAAAAGATACCGCGGATGTGATTGGAAAAAAAATAAAGGTCAATATTAGAATTGGATTTCATTCCACGTCGTAATGTCCTAATAGATCAAACACGAACGGGATAGTTATTATTGCCAATGTTGACATTTGGAGAAACGAAAGCGGATTGTGTGTGGCCGGAAGAACAAACTGGAAAATTGAAACAGTGAATCAACAACACACACATCCTCACGTAACGTCGGACGGCCGTTGATGAGCAAGGAGCCAAAAGGAAAATAATGAAATTAGAAATCGCCTAGAACGATGCCGCGCTGCGCTTCGTCGCCCGGATGATGTGGCGTCAAATCCTCGAGGGAAATTACAGACATCCCTGATATTATTCGGATACAAATGGATATGATGAAATCCCTCGCACTAGCTGTCCCTACTGATGACGTCACTCTACTGATGTTCTCTCGTTGGCTAGACACACTTGAAACACCTCGATCTGAATAGACGTGATGTTACATTCTATTACTATTACGGCGTTCAATCCCAATTGGCTCCCAACAGAGATTGGAGTGGATTAGACTTCCAGTTCACTATCCTCTTTCACAGGAGCCCCAGTGATCCTTCTCTGTCCGTTAACATTAGACTGTAGAGGTGTATACTACCTTTAAGTGTACCTCTATACTCTTTTATTATTCGGCCGTCCAACCCCGTCTAGCTCGACGTAATCACAAAGAAAGCTTTCCCTTCTTGTCGCCTGATTCAATTAGTTGAATGGATTCATCCTACCCCCCTTACCAACACTATGCACAGAGTTGCCAAAAGGAGAATATTACAGTACCCCCACCCCTTTACCCTCCTCCACCCATAATATGCAGACAACAAGACCCGGCGTCATTAATATTCTTTAGGTGCGCGGCGGCAAAGTTCTATTTATAGACGGATCCGACCAACAACAAACACAGGAATTGACGTAATCAAAAAGGACAGCGGCACCTAGTGGCTTTGAATTGCAAAAGGCCATAAAATCGATAATTGAATTGGGCGGGCACAGTCGTGAGCGGAGCGGAGCTCTTCTCTCATTGATCTAAATTTGGAGCGGATAAATCCAATTTGTCGGCAACGATTCATTCAACAAGCCAAATAAAAATTTAAATTTGTCTCTCTCCCGTCTGTCTCATGTCTGATTCATTGGTTACATTCGTAATTGAATCCACCACGTGGAGAAATCTACTGGATGAGCAATGGCGGGGGCGAAACTCTTTTGCATACATTGAAATGGCGGAACGCGGATTATAAAACCTCCCATCCCATAAACAATGCTTGGCGATGTCAACATGGAACGCCATGTGTAAAAGACAAACTAATATTATCTAATTAACAAGTTACCTAATCTAACGAAGCACATCACTGCCATGACAACCCCCGTCTGTGTACATGACTTTCGCCCCCGTAAGCAATTGCGCATCAATAGGTGCCCAGCATGTTAAACCTCGTGCATCCGAGCACCATCTTATTTAGCACTGATATCGATATACCAAGTTGAGACTTACCGGACAATGGCGGATGCTCGAGGTAGGGCCTTGTAGGTGAGATCCAGGATGGGATGAAGTTGTTGAGCCGAGAGTGACGACGGTAAAGTGTCACCGACCATCAGCAGAGATTTGCTCTTTTGCAGCAAACTCTGCGGAATCGTTTGCAAATGGAGGACGAACGTGACGGATGTTGATTCCGCGTAATAGAACCGTGGTGTGATGGAAGCCCCGCACCACGCGCCCGGGACTATTTGCTTGTTGTTTCCAGTGTTGTTGTTGTTGCCACTAGCAGCACTGAGCTTGGCCAATGCCGGCTGCCCGGCAGCGCCTTCCAAGATCTGCATGCATCCATCCGGGCAACGTCCGTTCACTTCACCGGCACTCTGACTGTGTTGGACCACATACTGACCGATCGTCGCCGTGTCCAGCCGAACCTGGGTTCATTTGCATAAAACACATGAATAAGTTACACGAGATAAAAGTGCATGTTGATGGAGAATCCATTAGGAAACTACGAGGCTAAATATTTTAGCAGCTGATGTAGGTAAAGAAACTTTACCTTCACGACGAAAGAATCGATCGACACACACTGGACTATGGACGCGAGTGAAATATTAGTTGTCTAATAATGCAGAGCAACAAAAGATTTGGGCGCCATTGTCTGCCACGCTGCTGACGATTGGATGAAAAACAATGTCGTCGTCGCCATTGGCGTCTGTTCTCATCTTATTTCCACTGTACTGCTGCTCGGGGTATATTCACTCTTTTGAAATCCTTTCATCCACTCACTCACTTGTCTGATAATCTTCATTCAGCTCGACGTTAACAAGAACCTACCCTGTGCTCTGCCATGGCCAACGTTGAATTCTTTTCAACCGGATTATCCGCCAAGTCTTTTCTAGCCGTAACTGCTTCATTCCTGCCCGTTCAATGTTGCCTCCCTCGTCAATTGTTGATAACGACGGTTCGCTGCGTCTTCTCAACAAGAAAACAATGGCTTATTTCGACTACACAGCTCGTGTAGAGAGACAGACACTCGAAAATGTTCTCGACTCCATCGACGCCGAAACTTTTGGGATCTCCCAACTCTGACGACTCGACGACGACGACTGCCTTTTCATCTGCTGCCATGCTGCCAAGTTTGAAGAGGGAGGGTAAGGTAAATCCACCGAGCCGAAATTTTGTTCTTTTGATAAAACTTATTTTCGAGAGTGATATTTATTTCGGGGGGGGGGGGGCGTGTTTAATAATAATACGAGTACTGGATCATTATTATTTTGTTCTGTGACAGCCATTTATTCCCGAAAGAAAAAGTTTTCGTTTCCAAATTAAATTGCTCATCTCTGATTGGTCAATAAAATAAATCCATGATGGCCGCCAATTCGAACCCCAAAAAAGGAAAAATGGCGGGTCTTTTGAAAAAAGAAGGGGAGAAATGGCATTTCGTGCGGAATTGAATGAATAGAGCGATCTCTATTGTGTGTCAACGATGAATAGGCTCACTAACGAAGAAGGAAATCCAAAAAATGAGCTGAATTACCTGGAGTAGTTGTGACGGGTCCTGCGGTGTGGCTGTGGTGAATGTCAAATAGCAGAGGAATGGCATCTGATTGAGTTTGGGCCAAGCCACGAGGAGTCTGTAGCTCTCGCCAGTCCCGGCGTAATACGTTCGGTTGCAATCTGAGCAATATCCAATATCAATTTGGACGTTTGAAAAGAAGTCATAGACAAAGAAAGGAAAATAATAAAATCTCATCCACATTTCAAATTGGTCCGGAAGTGACAGCTTTGCGATTGCTGTTTGTTCAGTTATTCGCCCAAGACTTTGTGCGCGCTGTGTGTGCCAGGATGAGGGACGGACACACACACTCACTTTTGATCCCCCGAGTCTCCAATATATAAGACGGACAACGATGCAATAGAAAAGAGAATCGATTGCAGCAGCGACCATTCGAATCAGAAATAAAGGGAGACGTCCTCGCTCATCATTTTCTGGATTAAAACGAAGACGCACAAAAGGTCTCGTTCAAGTTCTTCCACCCCCCGTCTTCCTCCGTATAGTAGCCAACAGTCAAACAAAACACACATCAATTGATTTTGTTCTTTTCTTTTCGACCCAAATTTTCTCCGGCAGCTCTGCCATCATCATCTTTCCGGTGTTTTATTCACGACGTGCTGCTGTCAGCTGCTGTCTTCCCCTTTTTTACGTGTGTGTGTCGTTTCTATATTTGATTAAGTACCAGATTCGCGGTCTGAAAGGTTCCACACACCGACATCCATTATTGACTCTTGTTGAAGGTTTCCGGAAATCAGTGCATGGAAAAGCACTCGACACACAGCCATAGACAATACCGCATAACTTATTTGTAGCCTAAAGCATTTGGATAATGTGTTTTGACGTTGAGGAATTAGCGCGACGTCGCCAAAACAAAACAAAATAATTCTTGTAGACTTTTAGACTTGCGGAATCCATCATCTGTGATGGCCATCAGCCAACAGAGTGTCTTTTGTCGCAGGCCAGAAGAAACTTATACTATATAACATGGAATACTGTATACTCTATATACTTGATCCCGAATATAAAGAGAATCCTGGGCAACTATTTGGCGTGTGTTACAGCTATGAAACTTCGGCCGGATTCTTGAGGAAAAAGAGACAGAGGCAATCAAGTTTGGTCACTGCAGCGTGAAAATAACTCTCGTCCCGCTCTCGTCTCAACTTTTCTTTTTTGCCGATGGCTCATTTCTGATTGTATAGTTAAAGATGACTGGATGGATGTATATAAGTGTCAGACTTACGTGTACATTGAGCTGGTTCGTCCGAATTGTCGCCGCAGTCGTTGCGGCCGTCACAAAAGAGGTTGAGGTTGACGCAACGACCGGAATTGGCGCAACGAAATTGCGTCACTGGGCAGCCGCCGCCACCGCCGCCAATGGATGAAGGCAGTTGGGCGATTCCTCGCTGGAAACGGAGGATCAACAAAGCCATGATCAGGGCTCCTCCAGTGTACGTCATCTGCATCCTTGAACTTTGCCTCTGCTGCTAAGAAGAAGAAGAAGAAGAAAATGTTGATTGCCATTCGACGAGTAGATATTTCCGGTCGGATATTTGAAACAGTTTCTAGAGCAATACTTTCGCCTTAGTTGATAAGGCAACTAATAAAAATAAAAATAAAAGTGTCTAAGCAAAACGGAAATGGTGACGGAATCTGCTCCATCGGATGGAATAAGAAGGGCAGCCGGCCAAATCAACGAGCTACATACGCGCTCCGATCCTATATACACACACACAGTGGCACGGCTGAGCGTGATGATGCCTTTAGCTGCTGATGACTTCTTTAATAGGACGACCAGAACTTGGCAATCTGACACTATTCACACACTCCTATACATCTAAGAAAAGACGGCCCGATGTGTAGTAGTAGAAGCGGAGAGGAGGCTGTAGCAGAAGACAGGCATGTGATATCGATTGATTCGACATCCCAGTTATGCAGTAGCATCGATCCATCACACGACGAACCTTATTCCAATAAAACTCGCGCGCTGTGCTCGCCCACACACGCTATATCAGTCTATATAGGCCTTATAATAATGTCTAGGAGCATATAATAGCAATAACTAACGATTTACGATTCGATTGGCCTCATCACACATATCTAAAGAAATAAGTAAGAGATAGAATTCTCTGTAATATTATTATAAGACTATTTAACATGTATTTTCTTTGCTCCGGCATCAAGGCGGGGGCTGTGTGTATGTGATGGGGACCACGGTAAAAGATGTGGACTGATGATGGCCCCTCTCTGTACATAAATCATCTCCAAAAGGAAGAAAAAAGAAGGATCCGTGGCAAATAGTTGATGATGTCCTGGGTGTGTGTATGTAGAGAGTTGATGGAAATCGCACAGGGAGTCCAGGGGCTGGCTGCTACTTCAGCACGTCTCAATAGCCCTTGGTGTGCCCCACATCCGTCTAAACCTTTTGGGTATTCAATCAACACGCGTCCGCTAGTGTGTGTATGTTACACGTCCAGATGAGATAATATCAGTATATACACACACTACTCTACTGTTTGTGAGCTGTCGAGTCTCTCGAACGTGAAATGCCTGTCTAGTTGCGTATTGCACCCATCAAATTAGTCATATTAACGTCGAGTAAAAATAGAATAATCTCTATACGGTGCGGATGCTGCATTCTCGAGTCGGCGTCAATATAGCATCTATCCTTTCAATAGGTGTTGACGTTTAACGTTGTTGGTTGGAGGGGAAATATAAGAAGAAGAGATTATAAGGAAGCCACTTCTTCCGCCCGCTCATCCGCATCATCGTATAGGATAGAGCAGAGAGAGATGGATCTATAACTTTGTATAGCATATCAACAATCGGCTGATGTGTGCACTCCCCTTTTCATCCGATTGGCAGTAAATGTTTGTTCAACACTTTTTCTTCTTCTTCCGCATTGAATGGCGGAAGAAGAAAAAAGTTCTTCTTCTTCATCCGTAGAATAAACAGTTAGTCAGAGTTGACGCCGTCACGTCAACAACCTAATGGAATTTTTCTGCTCCCGTCGTATAAGCCTGTGCTGTTTCTTATTATATTGGCCCTTTTGTTATTGGAATGTCGATATATCCCCCAGAGCGTCCGTCATATCACGATGACACACAGATTCGTTTGTACTGCGCCACCCTATCCCTCGTCTGTTGTCTATATTTCTTTGCAATTATTTCGAGCATCCGCACACACACGCACTCAATTCGCCTAAATGTGTTGTGGGTGGTGTGCAGCGGGCGTGTCAACAACTGTGGAGCCTGGCCCTTTTGTGTGCGGCAGTGTAATATTGTGTGTCGACAGTCCGCAACTGATGCTGTCCAGCTCCTATTATCTTGGTCCAACTCTCTACTATTACATATACAATAAGTGCACCGAGGTATCGAATTGACGGCGGCACTGGTTGCGCAGGTTGCGGGAGCGAAAAGTCTATTCACCTTCTTTCTTTCCCATTCAGTGATGCCGGACGTTGCTGGCCAATGCACATTGGGTCCTCTGGCCTCTATTCACGAGGGGTTCACAGAACACTGACCTATTGTATTATTAACATTGTTTCCGGTGCGTCTCCGCGTGCGTTCGTCCACCGTGAACGAGCTGGTTCCTATTTCTCCGTATCATTGCGCGACTACATTCACGACCTCTACTCACATACTCTGCTGCGATTAACATTTGAAGAATGGTTGTTCTCCTTTCCACGGGTTGAATCCAGCTATATAATATCCCATTCCCGAGCAAGGATTTCACTTTCCGTTCACGCGTGAATTTTGAAATTGATTTTCACCAAAATGAAACGGGGAGAAATCCAAGTGCTGAAGGGCATGTATATACATTCTATATACCGGCTCATCAGGAATCTGTTTGGATATGGGCTGTCGTCCTGGGAGACAACGCGGAAGCTTCACTTAAATGATCTCCCCACCAACAAAATAAAAAGACGCAACAGCAGCGCACAAGTGAAATAGAGAGAAATCGCAAAATAGCCCAACTGTATCCTAATACGCTTTCGGCTGATGCTGGTACTTGAGCGCGCGGGAGAAACAAAAGGATCGATCGATGCGCAAGGGGGAAAAATAAAGAAAGAAAAAAGAAAAACGATATTTGACAGAAAATACAGATATATCTTTATATAGAGACTGTTCTTGCTGTCTCTATAGTCCCCCAGAGGCTTTTGGAACTTTATACAACACGGGGCTTCTTTTCTTATGCACCCTATATATAGGTAGTACTACCCTCGATTTATATACATACAGTTTCAAAGTGTAGATCTGTATTCAGGAGGAGAGAGAGATAGAATTATCTCGGCTGGCAAGTGAACGCAGGACGAGTCAAAGTCGACACACCACGACTCGATAAAAACAGCAGCTGAAAAGATTCACTGAATTCAAATGATTGTCAAAAGCCTCGACTCTCGATGCTCCGTTGTTATATACGGAGCACAGCTTTAGTAGTGTTGAATGCGCCCATCATCTTTTTTGGCGTTTGTTTTTTCTTCTTCTTCAGCAATTGAATCGCGGATGAAATATTGGGCGGCAAACGGCGTCTTCCACAGCATTACATCTTATTGGCCATATATTATCTCCTCAGCTCTTAGACACGCCGACTATACAGCAGGGGGTATAGGAAAAGGCCATAAACAAAATGCGGGACACAAACGTCCGGCTACTTTTTTTTTCTACCCAGCAACTTTCCTTCCATCATGTTTTTAGTATAGTAGTGAGCTCGGCAGACATGTGTAATCACTGTCTTACTCCCCACATGATGACGACTATGCTAGTAGCTACCATCATTATTTCTATTAGTCGGCCGCTCTTTATTTACGTTGGCTGATTACACGGACAGCAGTGGCGACCTCCACATTACACACGAGGTTATACATGTACTGCGTATCAAAATAATTTCGGCATCAACTTGAAATGGATTACTAATTCTAAACAGGAACGGAACGATTATATTCAAAGGTACTACTGCTGCGCTGCTATACATATTGATCGGCCGGAAGAATGTGAGTAGGCTATTAATAATTATTCAGTTTGAAATGAGAGGTATTAAAGCGGCTGTTGTCATTCGTGTATAGGAATTGAGCTTAAACAGTTTCTCGATACTACACATCCTTACATCTTTGTGCCGCCCGCTTGGATAATTCAAATGAACCCCCCGGGGGGGTTGAACTCTATATAATAATAGAAGTAGCGAACTGGTGAAATCCACGTATGTATAATATGCTACTCACCTCGGTATAAAGCCGGCAACTTGATGGTCTCCTACTAAATAATTCCCTTGCTGCTTCTGCTGCTGTTGAAATTCCACCGCGTCTCTCTGATGTTTCCGATGCAACTTCTTTTGTTTGTTTGATGAGTCTAGGGCTATTGTTATTAGTCAGTTTGAATATAGATAGCGGTTCATTGGCATCTTGGGCTGAGTCTCTAATCTCTGATACCTCTCGATTTCACGTTCTATCAAAGATCCTACTCGATCCCCCTCGAAAAAAAATCCTGGAGCATCAACAGCCTATTGTCTGTCAAATCAAAGACGACGCGGCTGGATTCCTCCGGTATTTTCTATCTGCGTGATATATTGGAGACGACGTCTCTTTGATGTCTTCAACCCGAACAACTCCCCCCAACCAAAAATAAAAGGAGCGATCCCGCTTTCCGGAGAAATGAAAGGTATAATATTGCCCACAGCGAATAATAATCCGTTAATCCTTGTTGGCTGGAACGTTATAATCCACAATCTCTATTAAAAACAGTTGCTTTTTTTCTGGCGTGAGGCCAATCGGGATGAAACACACGATATCGAAATGTGTTGGCACACTCTGCGGGAACGTGAAAAAATCGTGAAACCCTCGAGTATATAGGATCTGTGCTGGCGTCGGACGGGATGCACGAATGTCGACAGCCAGCCACGAGCTGCTGCAAGCCACGACTGAAGACAACTTGAATCGAGATGCCGCTGTATATATCGCCACAGCGATATAGGCGCTATAGGGGCGCTATACAACGTGAAGGAGTCTATCGCTCTCTGCTGTGCACGTGTCCCTTTGGTTGCTGGCCATTGGCCGTGTTATAAGTACAGGTGATTCGGCCGGAACAGCAACACATTTGATGCCATTCATTTCGCCTATTCTGCATATTTCTTCGAGCTGCATATAATGAGGAGGAGAGGTTAATCATCAACCGGCGGGGGGCCAACTAATTGGGCGATGAGAATAATAAAAGAGCTGCAACAGAGTCAATAGACAGCTATTGCATAATTCGTTTGTGATAGAGGAGCGACGGCCCTTAAGTAGGCAATAATGAAGGCAAGAGAGCCTATATGTTGTTTAATGAAGCACTCACGATTGAAAATGAACTTGTCCAACACAAAAAGAGAATGTTGGGCGCCAAATAGAAATGGACTAGTGTGCAGTGGGTATAAATGATGGTCGACACAGCACAGCTCGCAGTATATGGGAAAATGAAATATGGCACACAGATATCTGTGTGTGTAAATACAAAAGAATAAATATATGTGCAATCTGTACAATTGTACATCTATAGAGAGAGAGAGGACCGGAGAAAGAGACCCGGAGTGTTATTGATCGGCAGCGACTAGCTGCTTTGCACTAGCTGCTGCTTCTGTATGCTGCTCTATAGAGTTTATCAAGTTCCTTATAAACCTCCCGAATCGGAAATATATGTGTATAGACCTACGTGGACAGATATTCAGGGTACACATTTGGACCATCAGCACAGATGCTGCGTCCCATGTTGCATTTATATACGTGGTCCCAACCAGTCCGAACGGATTCAATGTTGTATGCAAATGCAGACTACACGCACCTCCCAGTTGGTATTAGAGGTGTAAATAAAGCGCAGCGCTGCATGTTCTATCTATCTAAGCTAAATTGTTGATATCTGTCATCGATCCATCCACAACGAAGATTCTACACAGAATCAATGTAACTAATAATTAAGCAAAACAGGCGCTGCTGACTTTTATTTTCACGATGAAAAGATTGAAGAAAGCGTCGGTTGTGATGTAATTTTTAAGAACAGTGCTGCGTCACTAGCCGAATTCGGAGAATCTTAACTATATAGGAGCGACAACTTAATATATATAGTTAAGACGTATAGTTGTGCACTGCATATGTTTCCTTTTCTTTCTCCGAGGAAAAACAAATACATAAAAAGGAGAAGAGCAGCATCAAGCGATAAAGAAACGGCGGAGCGTGAATGAGCAGTCCGCCAGCCTAGACCGTATCGCCGATGTGCTGAATCTATCCAAACATACAAGCTCATCAGCCTTTTATTTCCTGCTGCATCTTTTTTTTCCCTCTTCTTTCTAGACTGTTATTTTCCTAGCTGTTTTCTGTTCCTTTTGATGCCCCCGGTTTATATATTGCACTTTCTGTGCGATCGCATTTTAGGTACACATCTAAAGTTCCTACTCTCTTTTTATTACGAGTTTCTTTCCTCGATACACTCCTCCGACTGGATTCTTATTTACAACGCTATTTATAGTGAATAATCTTACGAATAAAAGAAAGAACGGAATCACCATTTTCAGATTTCCACCAACATCATCCTGAGAAATGAAAATTGTGAACTAGTGCAACACTATATCTCAACAATTAACAGTAAATCGTCTGCTAGACTTTGAAACAACAATGTGTGGTTACATTCGAAAAATGTAAGAAATTTATTATTGTAATCAATACTTAGTTTAAAGTAAGAATTAATAATATTTCTTTGAGATCTTTGCCCGGTTTTATCACAGTAATGTTTGAAACAAGTAAATTGTGCACGTGATGGAGCCAAATGTTGCATTTGTCTGTCCACGTGATCAATCCGTTTTTAGTTTTGCTTGGAAAAATCGTGCATCCGTGTTCAAATTGTTTGGAAAGGTAGATGACCAAGAAATCGATTTCAAGTTTCACACTTCTTGTCATAGTGTTCGGTATGGAGCAAATTAATATGTGAGATTGAGTTATGATAATCCAACGTCTTTTCTGCTTCTTCACAAACCATTCCAGTAGAAACAATTGATTATCAAATAACATATCTTCTATCTCAAGTAATTCCTTTGTTGATAATTGTTCTTCTTTCAATTGAAAAGGTGGCACACACCTATAAAACGCTGACTAGGACCTACAGGTGCTGGTGCTGACCGTTGCCTTTGCAAATTTTACTAAAGGTAGATAGACATTATAATAATATAAAAGACATTTTATGATATATATTTTAGAAAAAAAAAATCATAAAACTAACTCTAAAGGTCCACACAGTTTTTTTAAATTAGTTTTTCTTACTAGCTGCAGCTAGCTGATATTATTTTGCTTCCAGCTGTTAGTAAACAATATTATTCATACTTATTCTTTATTTAGTTATTTTCAATATCACTAAAAGTCAATAAAGTGTTGTGTGAAAACTATTTTCAGCCTGTGACTTATTATTGATATTAAGAAGACATTTTTATCAAAGCATAAGCATAAGCTGAATATATCTGACTAAACTCTTAAATCTGTTTGCATTTCACAGAATGGCGTTACAGCCTACTTTAAGATGGTATGAAATTTGAAATTATGTAACGTAATTTCGCACACTTGCTGAATCCTTTGGTTGTATACATTCAATACATCGGATCAATATTCGGTCCTTTTTCATGAAGGTAAGCACTCAAAAACTATAATTGGGTGCGTGCATGTATGGAAGACTTTCAAAATCTATCAGCGCTGTAAGAGCTACCTTTTAGCCCCACGCCTTTTTTCAGCATGTTTTTCTATTAATTTATTGAGTTATTGGCAAGCAGAAAGCAAAACGGGATTCTGATTCCTTTAAGTTTTATTTTAGAAATATTTCATTTTGGCAACGGAATAACAAAATTTTTCAAATGTAAACAGTGCCATTGTAAAAACAAGTTTTTTGTTGATTATGACTATGCATAGTCCGTTATCAGCTATAACAGCAAAAATTCAAGGAAAATCGAAACATTTGTTGTAACCTGTAGTGGTCTGTTGCTAGTTTATTCTTGTTTCATTTATAATTTATCCTGTTTTCTAATTTTTGTCATCTTGATTTTTGTTTAAAAAATTATTTTTTTAAATAACGCAGGATGAAGACGCTCAGAAGACCACTTCGCTTAGAAGACTTTCATCTTCTACTTCACGTGTACGATTCAACAATTTCACACCTACGGTACGAATTTGGACGATCATTGCTGATGCAGTCCCTCGACAATTTTCGTTATTTATTTGATACAAGGGATGGTGAATCGTTTGATTAATGGGAATAGCGCCTTGAAATGTGAATTGCATGTATGATCTATGTGGTGAGGTTTGCAGCATGTTTTTTTTTTCTCTCTCTAAACCCTGGGAAATTGGAAAGAGACTCGAGATAATGAGAAATATAGCTGCTGACAGTGGTTAAATTTCCAACCACGCGCGGTCCCGCTGACCTCAAATGGCTGTATATGGACTGTTTGCATTCTTATTGCAAGTTCCTCAGGTGAAACGTGTTTTCCCCACCTTCAGGCCTTTCGTCGAAGTCGCTTGAATAATACAGTCTATTTTAAGTTGTCAGCTTGACGTGACGCGAAGTTGTAATGCTGCCGTTAATAGTTTATTATTTCATTTTGTTCCTTGTCTGCTGGATGGTGTTGTGGTACATTAAACTACTGTGGAAACCTGCCGGTTTTCCACCAGGTTGTTATTCTTCGTACAACTTGTTTAGAGTTTGCTTTTTCGTTAGCGACTGTTTATTTATGTTCCATTATCTTTCGTGTATCTCTCTCAGGCCCATCGGGAGTATTGAGTTTCTTAGCTCTGAACAAGCAAAATGAGCCTTTCCTTTCCAAGGCAATGCAGAAATTGTCGGCAGAGTATGGACCCGTAATAGGCCTTATCCTTCTTCACAGGAAATTCATCTGTGTTTCTAGCCGCCAGGCTGCTGTTGATGCTTTAAGCAACACGGAACTTTTGGGCAGGCCCAAATCTTTCGATTTCAATCTGCGAACCAAAGGATTGATTCGTGGTATTACATTTCAGAAGTTTGTACACGATTTTTGTGCGTTATATAACCTAAAATTGATTTCGTTTAACCCCCGCTAGGTGTCTTGATGACTGACGGGGACTTATGGAAAGAGCAGAGGCGGTTTACAATCAAACACCTGAAAGATGTTGGCGTTGGAAAATCTTCCCTTGAAGGAATGATTTTAGATGAAATTCGTGAAATGATATCCGACTTGAAAGTACTACCAATTGAGACGAAATGAAGTTTACCTTGTTATTCAATGTTTCTGCGTCGTGCCAGAATGTTGTAGATTCCTCTAATGACGGAGTAATCAAATTGGACAATGTATTCACCACTGCCGTGCTCAACATATTGTGGGTTATGGTTTCCAGTAGGCGATTCGAGCGAGGAGATCCGAAGATGGACGAACTAGCGTCTTGCATGCACGGTTTCATGCGTTTCAGCAATGGTGGACCTACTTGGTTGAGCTTAATTCCGATTTTACGCTTCATCATACCGGAACTCAGCGGTTACAACAAGCTAATGGGGTACATTAGACCCATACGTTCCTACGTCGAGGTGAGAACACCTACAATAACTAAATTGTGTTTTTTTAAATTGGGATTGGATTTTATTGTGTGCGCATTCAGGAAGAGGTTGCGGAGCACCAGAGAACCCGTCAAGCGGATTCGCCTCGCGACTTTATTGACCTTTATTTGGAAAAACTTGATGAAGAAAAGTCTAGAAATAATTCAACCTTTGATGGTATCCGATTAGATAGGAGCATGGTTATTGGTGGCCACAAAACCATGTAGACGAAAATGATTCATTAACAGTATTAATGTCATGCAGAGGAGCAGTTGTTGGCCACTATTTTTGACATTTTTGTTGCCGGATCGGAGACGACGAGCCACACACTCGGATTCTCCCTGCTCTTTATGATATTTCACCCGAAAATTCAGAAAAAAGTTCAAGACGAGATTGATGAAATCCTACAAGGAAGAGCACCATCTCTTGCAGATAGAGGAAGGTAATTCCATCAAATAAAAGAGTCAAAACCGCCTTCATCCTTTAACAAATTATATCAATATCATTATCACACCCATTTTTGCATTTCTTTAATATTGGTCCTTGTTTTTTTGGTTTTTATTGAGCAATTGATCCTTGAATTCTACATAATATAGATTACCGTATACGGAAGCTACGCTCCAGGAAATCCAAAGACTTGGGGTAGTAGCTCCAGTTACGATACCCCACGTAGCGGAAAAGGACACGAAATGTCAAGGATATGTCATACCAAAGGTTTGTTAACCCTTCATATTTTTTTCTTTTCTTTTTCTTTAATTATTATCCGTTGATTATTTTTATCCAGAAAGCAGTGGTATTTATCAATCTCTGGGCCATTAACAACGATCCTGAAATTTGGCCAGAACCAACTAAATTTCTCCCGGAAAGACATTTGAATGATGCTGGGGAATTTGTCAAGTCGGAAAAGATGTTAAACTTCAGTCTCGGTAACTATTACCTAACATATTTTAAATAGTTCTTTGCTGTATTTCCGGTTTCACTTCAGGTAAACGAAGCTGCATTGGAGAAACGCTTGCGCGGAATTCTCTTTTTCTCTTCTTCACATCCTTCATGCAACACTTTCACTTTGAATTTCCCAATCACAGAGATATGGACTATGAGTTGCCTTCTCTTGAACCAATTCCCGGCTTGACATTGGCTCCTCGCCCATGCTTTGCCCGTGTAATCAAAAGATCAGTGTAATACTGTATGCATTTTTTTTAGTCCGGTGCCAGTGGATGATGGGGAATAGGACAGAAAAAATAAGATACGAGTTTAAAACTTTAGCCGTAATTTTAAAAATCATTGACGATATTTCATGACAATTCATAACGGACTTCGAAATAGAACTACCCCTCCTTATTATTCGTTTATTAAAAACAATTAAAATATATGAAACTGAAGTCAGATTATAAAATTGTAAGCGCCAACCGCAGATAAAGTGGTTCTAGTGTTCAACTGTAGTGTGCAGCGCTATGCAGTGAGTGACTCAGATAGTTCGTTATCGATTTGGATCACGTGACTGATAACGAAAGTGGCAACGTTGTTACAATCAGAATCAGTCGCACTGCGCTGCGTTTGACAAGAGTCGTGAGTGAGAAATTTAGAATATTGTTTTCAATACCAGATTGGACGTCACAGTCAAGTTCCTTTATTCCCATTAAATTTTATTGCTGAATTCATTAGTTCATCATCGGACACGATGAAACGTGCAGCAAATTGCTTGTTTGCGGGATTTGTTGTCCTAGCCCTTGGTTCTATTGTTTCTGGTATGGAAAACAATATTATCATTTCCAAGGGTTACGTCAGCAAGCTTTGCATTGATCGCTGCCAATCATCGGTAATGACACTCTATATTCCTTAAATAATATTTGTAATAAGAAATATCCATAGGATTTATGGCTCTTGACTATGCAATTTTTATACTTATCATGTGATTAAAGTCCTATTGTGTTTATGTTTGACTGGCAACAAAAGAAATTATTTAATACCCAGTAACAATTTTCTTTTAAGTTGTGAATATTTTATAAAATATGCCCTGATTACATCTTTAATAGTGTGTGGAATATATATATATACTATTTTTAGAACTGCCTGAACATTTAGATCAGAATTAATAGTTGTACTATAGTATGCAAATACTCAATTTATGTTTCTTTATGTTGCAGGAAACAGAATTGGTTGAGGATTGTGAAAGAGGCTGCCGTTTTTTTGAATATGCTGAAACAGCAGACCTGGTGGATTTTAATGAAACTGCATTCCATCTTCTGTGTGTGAGCAGTAAGTGCATTTCTTTGTTTAATTAGATTTATAAAGATTTTTATTTTAAGTGTTTGGGTAACTATATTGACTTTTGTTTCAGATTGCAATGAAGCCTATGTTGTTGAAAAAAATCGTGGTGTCTGTGTTTCTGGTTGTAATTTTGCCAAAAAAGAAGTTGACAATATCATGGAGGTGACTTTCTGTTTTTTGTACAAAAGTAATTATCTGAAATTTTAACTGACAAATGCAAATGGTTCATTAGATGAGTCACCACCTGCTAGAAGAAGCTGAAAAGCAGATGAATTTCCTAAATTCAATCATTGGTATGGTTTCCTCCACATTCTGGTCCACAGAGGACAATGAAAATGGTAATTCAATTTTAATTAAATTAGGAAAAGTCCATAATGTATAGTTTAATTGCATTCTGTAGATGTTCCTAAAGATCTCCAACAACATTCGCGCGTCTCTGGTCAACTTTTGGACCTTTTAGGTGACATCCCTACCCGTGGAAATAAACTGGATGACAAGTTTTCTGCAGGAGATGTGGAAATTATTAACTTGATGGGAGATGATATGTCATCTGTTGACCCAGCCGAAATGACTCTCTGCGCCACTCGCTTGTGGCTACATCGTCTATCCTTTATCCTGATCGTGATGGGATCAATTTCCTTGCTATTTATTAGCATTTTCTATTTGCTTGCCTTCATGAAACACAAGAAAGTATGTTTTTGTCTCATGCTGGAACATATTGAGAATGTTTTCTGATCCATTTCTTAAATATTGCAGTCCAAGGAAATTCAAGAAACCACCGATGATACCGGAGATTTGACCAGTTTAAATCCTCCTAGTTATGAAACATTGATCAAGAGCGGATACATCGTGGAAGCCGACAACTACATGGCTCCTCCTCTCAACGACGAGAAAAAGGAAAAAATATTCGCGGCTTGAACGTGATTTGTATTATCACTATTCCTTTTCGTGACGTAGATTTTTTTCTTTCGTTTTTGAAAAACATTCGTACCCTTATTAAAGATATAAAAAAAAGCCATTCTTCGTCTGTCCAGGGTGACGGCGCCATTTATTCATTGATTTCTTTCGTGTTAGTCAATTTTTTCACGCTTCAATTACACTGCGCTTTTTTTTCTTCTTCAGTTACTTGGATGGGAAGTCTTGTCGGTGTCCGCCAAGTTTTCACTTTAGTCTTGACTTTTTGTCCGGTACATCAACAAACAAATAAATATACAATCCTTCTTTCTTATCCTTTATAGTAAGATTTGGCTACTAGGTGAACAGTGTAAGGTTCTGTGATTCACTTCGTGTTCCATCTGATTGGGGATTTTTTTATCGTGGTTATTGTTTTAAAAGAAATATACCGGATAACGATATCACAGGCCTTTCGTAATCTCCATTTAATGAGAACCGTAAACAGTTATCCTGTTTCACTGTGTTCCGTTCAGGGCATTAAACAGCTGTACGTGTAAAGGACTAAAGTTCCACTGTGGTGTGTGTAAGGGGAAATTTATTCCCATTGTTTTTTCACCGTCATGCAAGCTAACTGTATGTTTACACGTACGAAACAAGAACGAAGCTGTGGGCTGTGTGTTTTGAGAAAAATAATTTTACTTAAATAAATAAGGCGCCAATTTTCAAATTTCAGAGTCCTCTGGCGGCCGTTAAATTTCAAGGACAGACTAGAAGAGTAAGAACTAAGAAGACTACACACACACAGGCAAGTGTGTAAAACGAGCGTTTCGAAGTTTGCTTTTCGCCTTTTCGGTTGTTTTGGGATGCTTGCCAAGAATTAAAATACTCTAAAAGTCTAATGCAAAGAACTAGTGCAACGAGTTGATCTCCTCAAATAGATCTGTGCTAGGAAATTTGGCGATAAAGCATTCTTTATACAGATACACATTATGGAATCTTCAACTAGTTACAGTGCAGAACTTAAAGAAAATAATGAACGTGGAAAATTTCGCGAAGCTACTGTTGACCTTATTGCTGGCTCACTTGGTAAAACTAAAATTTGTGTTTACATTGGTAATTACGTTATTCAACTACTTTTTTTAATAGGTGGGGCAGCCAATGTTTTTGTTGGGCAATCACTGGACACTGTGAAAGTCAAAATGCAAACATTCCCAGGTTAGTATTTCATCAACATTAATTTCACATTATAATCCTTTGTATTTACATGTTTCTTCATTTGCAGCCTTATACAACAATATGTTTAGTTGTTTCAAGACTACGTTTGCAAATGATGGTATAAGGGGACTCTACGCTGGAACTGTTCCAGCTTTGGCAGCTAACATTGCTGAAAATTCTGTTCTCTTTGCTGGATATGGAGTTTGTCAAAAAGCAGTGGCTTGGGCTATTGATACCCCTGTAAAATTCACACATTATAAAAATCAGACCTGCCAAATCTTGCTAATAATATGGTGTTATATGTTTTCTTCCATTACAGAATGTACAAGATCTTAGCCCTTTGGCTAATGCCTCTGCTGGTTTCTTTGCAGCATTCTTTTCCTCACTTACTTTGTGTCCTACTGAATTAGTAAAATGCAGACTGCAAGCACTGCAGGAGTCACAAAGCCTTGCTAAGAATGGCAAAACTAAGGTTTGCAAAAGGCTTATTTACAAATTACTTCTACTAATAGTGATCAAAACATCTTTATTTCAGGTAAAATCTGTGGGCCCATGGATGATAACAAGAGAAATTATTAAAAATGAGGGTTTTAAGGGAATGTTTCGCGGCCTTGTCCCAACTTTTGCCAGAGAAATGCCAGGTATAATAAAATAAGCTCAACTATCTTGCATCAGCTTTATATGAATGATTAAAATCATCTTTTCTTAGGATATTTCTGTTTCTTTGGCGGGTATGAGCTGTGTCGACACTTACTCACTCCACCTGGAAAATCAAAGGATGAAATTGGTATTCTTATACTAACTACATTATAGCAGATTTCTATGATAAAGTGGCTCAGGGAAGTAATTATCATTTTCCAATTGCAAGGTGCCATAAGGACGATTATTTGCGGTGGCGTAGGTGGAATATCTTTGTGGGTCGCGATTTTTCCTTTCGATGTAATCAAAAGCCGAGTGCAAGTGAGCAATACAGCTTCACAGCCCATGATGAAGATGCTCTTCCATATTGCACGGACGGAAGGTGACCTTTCGTTTGCTTTTATTCTGAAAACATTTTATTAACATATTGTTCGTTATAGGTGTAATGGCCTTGTACAACGGACTCGGTCCAACAGTTATTAGAACTTTTCCCGGAACAGGAGCGTTATTCTTGGCGTATGAGACTAGCCGCAAAGTCATGAACGAATTCTTCGACAAAATGTAGAGAACAAATCAAAATAACACTGCATTTTAGGATCAAATCGAGTTAAGAAGTTAAGGCAACAATTTTTTTATAATGCATTTTATATATTAATTATATTGTAGTTTAAATGCTTGTTAAACTATTGAGATACATTAAAAATAATTAAGGTTTACTGTTGCTCAATCGTGTAATACACATTTTGTTACGAAATTATTATTTAAAACAAAGTTTAAAGGATGTAATAAAAAATAATTCTTACATCATATTAGCAAAGCTATCTTCCAGGAAACGCTTATAAATTGCCATGAATTTAGCAACAAAAGCCTCAATATGAAAGATAACTTTACTTCCAAGGCAAAGGCGATGTTCATAGTAAGCTGCCATTGAAGTTACTTCAGCTTTTAATTGACCATCACAGTTTTTCAGAATTTCTTTGAGCAGTTTCTAAACAAAAATCAACGTTAATAATTTGGAGAACAATGATTTGTTTGTTTATATCACCTTAATGATCATTTCCGGGGCAATGCAGTGAGATAGAAGTTCATAGATTCTTCCTCGTACTTCCAGCAACGCTTTAGGACTTTGTTCAGAAACCATCTTTTGTCCTGTTTCTCGAAGATAAACTTCCCAATCCGGTTCAACTATCTCTTGTTTAACACTGAAAGGATACCTGAAATTTAAATATAATATAGGATCATTAAGAAAAATAATATGCAAGCTATTGCAAAGATAAATGAAAAACTTACTGCTGTACTTTACATGCCTCTAACATTAACAGAGCTCTCCTTAAATTACGTTCAGATCTCTCTGCAATACGAATGGCAAAATCGGCGGGCAAGGTAATCCCTTCTTTCTTACTAACCATCTGTTTCCAGATGAAAAATGTAAAGCAAGTTTGCTTTTGAATGTTTAACCACAGTTTTATATCTAAAATCTAATCGTAATAACCTGCAAAACTTTAATTATGTCATCTTGGCTAGGGGCTGGAACTCTTATGGCAAGACATCTGCTTTGAAGTGGTGCAATTATTTTTGAAGTTGAATTTGCACACAGGATCAAGCGACAGGTAGTCATGTACTTTTCCATGGTTCTCCTGAGAGCATGTTGGGCATCCTTGGTTAATTTGTCAACCTCAGTCAGTATAACAACTAGAAATAAGCATTTAGTCTAAAGGTTAAAGGAACATTTACATTAGTTAAATCTAGAGAAGGAAATACCTTTGAATTCTCTTTGACCACCAATATCTAATTGTTGTGCTTGAGCAATGTTCTTGATCATTTCTTGGATAACAATTCTGTCATAGATCCCTGCATCATTTGGATTAACTTCAATATGATAGTTGCTTGCGACTGTCATGACTTCTATTTTCTTGTTGGATGGGGTCTGTTAGAAAATAATTAAATCAACATTAAAACAGTTCAACATTAAGCATTTTTTATCCTTATACTGTAAAATTCTGATGCTCCATACGCAGCTTCTCCACTCCAGGTCCATAAAGTTCTCTCAGGAGTGCTTATTATGACATAATAGTTATGTGATAATTTCTTTTGGAAACATGTAATAATACTCATTACCTGATACTCGTGTTTTCTTTCCTGCTCCAGGTGGGCCATAGATAAGCAAATGAGGGAAATTACCTTTGGTTACCATTTTTTGCAAGCGTTCTCCTTGTTCAAGGTGAAAGTCTAGTTTTGCAAGTGTGTTAGGACGATATTTATCAACCCAAAGACTCATTTTAAATCAGTTTTAGTTTATCAATCTTAACAAGAGATTTTTCCAACAAAGTTAAGATATGTTTTAAACGGGTGAAAACGAGAAAAATGTAAGTAAACAAAAAAAGACGTCCAGTACTGGCAGAGTGGCAGACGATTTCTGCTGTTCTTTCGCGCCACAAAACCGCGATGTTGCCATTATGTTCATAGATTCCACAAATGTCGTCCCACATATTAGTGTTTCTGTAGCACATCGGCTGCTATCAGACGTGCAAGCGAAGTAGGTTTAGGTTTAGGCTTTAGGTTAGGTACTAGCAACAACAACAACAACCCCACAACAACAGGTGTTTTTTTTTTACATAAGAAGAATTAGAATATTAGAACTATGTCCATGTCAGTTCCGATTCATTCGTTAGAAGAGTTAAAATCTTGGAAGATCCCAACTTCTCATGCGAAACTCGAGTTTCGTGAAAAATGTTTTGCAGCTTGTGAATCAGGTGGAATTTTTCAGGACTGTCTTGTTAAAAATGTTCCAAAAACTCTCGTCTGTCATGATATGAAAGGTAATATGAAAAAAAAACTTGTCAAGTTTTCCTACTTCATGTAATTTCATATTTACTTTGAAATTGTTGTTGAAAATAAGGGGGTTATCTTGATGACAGGTCTGTGCAATCACTACAATTTTATTATAACTTACGGTACCTTATTTCACATATACTTATTTCGCTTCTAGTCTGATTGACGGATGTTCAAACCAGGAAGCATATAACTTCATCCAATGGAGTATTATTGACATTTTTGTCTATTTTAGCCACCACTTCATTACGATTCCACCACCTTGCTGGATACATGGAGCACATGTTCATGGAGTGCCTATTTTAGGTTCTTTTATTATTTTTTTTTTCTTTCCCTTTATTTATTTATGATTACCTTCTTCATTGGCTATCAGGTACTATAATTACAGAATGGGATGAGGGGGCTGCTACCTGTAAGCAAATCTTTTCTTCTAAAGATTCAGTTGATGACTTTGTTAGTTCTCTAACTCAATTAACACTACATCATAATTTCGATGGTTGGCTTATTAACATTGAAAATCCGTTGGAGGAAGTATCGATAGATAATGTGATATACTTTCTCCGTCGTCTGAAACAAGAACTCGTTTTTGCCGGAAATTGCGGTAAAATAATCTGGTATGATAGTGTTACGAAAGAAGGAAAACTCGATTGGCAGAATGAACTAAATGAAAACAATAAGTATAAATCATGCACAGATTCTTCTTTTATGACCATCAGATTACTTTTCTTTTTGTGACTTCGCACAGGGATTTTTTCGATGCATGCGATGGTATCTTCCTGAATTATGTATGGAAGCCTGAAAATTTAAAGAATTCAGCCTTAATGGCTGGAGACAGAATCTTTGATGTCTTTGTCGGTATTGATGTCTTCGGTCGTAATTGCTTTGGTGGTGGAGGATTCAATACGAATGCAGCCCTTTCAGTTGTAAGGCAGGAAAGGCTTTCTGCTGCTATTTTTGCACCTGGTTGGGTGTACGAGTGTCACCCTGTTGAAGAATTTGAAAATTTGAGTTTTAAATTTTGGTCCCTTTTATTTCCCTACTTGAATGTGCATGGACCCACCTCGCTTCCGATTCGGACCAGTTTCTGCCCGGGTTATGGTAAAAGTAAATACTTCGGCGGTCAGGTCTGTTTTAGTACATGTTAATACTAACAATAACAGTTTATAGCTTGATGATTTTTGTCTTCTTAGTTGGTGGAGGATAAGCCTTGGCACAATATCTCTAAACAGCAATTACAACCATGCTTAGCTGCTGTTCGTGGGCTATTTGATTTTGAAACGGAAAGATTAGGGATTTTCAAGTGTGGATCCGAAATTTCTATTTTTGGTAAACAGAATCTTTGTCTTACGGATGCATTTAACGGCGGAGGATGCCTGAATATTGAAAGTCCTTGCGCTGCAATATTTCCGTAATTCAAATAATTTTATAATTTTGTTATTGCATTTTTCTTTATTTGTTGCACTATTTAAAAAGTTTTCTGCATTATATAGATTATTCTTTTGCAATATCCCTGTCAAAAAGCTAGTGACTATTGCAATTGTCTTCAAAGGGGATTACAAGGAGGAGCTGTCTGTTAACCTAAAATTTACACAATTTAGGACTTCCCACACAACGTACGTTAGTAGGCCTACCTGTTGGTCTTTAAAATGACATAAAATATTGGTATTATTCTTATGTTCGATTCCTAGCAACGTTTCCTGCCCTCTTACTTCTCAGATGAAACAGTTTCCTACAACTTTGAATGGTGATGGATGTCACTGTTCATTTACAATTTCATCGGTGAACATTGATTGTAGATGCGACGAATTGGTAGGGAATCTATTCCGTTCCATGCCCAATTCATCCAGCTGGGAGACGAGGTATGTGTTGCATCAACTACAATCAGTCACTAGTGACAATAATCTTGTGATTATGTGTGATGAAATGTTTTTCAATTCAAGGTTATTTAAAATTTCGGTGAGCGACCAAACCGAAGATTGCATATTTTTGAGAAGTATTGCGCTTGAAAGCCAAGGTGAAACAGAGTGCAAGATCGGTTATTTATGTTGCTTTTAAGTTTTTTTTAACACTGATGTAAGAAGTGAAATTCTGCCAGTCAAGCAGAGTAACACGTAGAATAATGTTCAGCACAGCATTTAACACTGATTCTATCACATATATAAATAGTGCTTAAATAAGAAAATTAATCAATTATTTTTAGATTGCGGACCGTTTAATTAATTTAAGGTATGCATTCTAGACAATGTACGGAAAATCTAAACATATTTTTAAACGCCACAACACATCGCCACCGACAACAACAATCCAGCTAAATCAATAACTGCAATAACGACAAAAAATGATAAAATGTATTCGGATATTGGCTCACTCATTTTGGTGATTTCCGACAGACATCCCTAAAAAAAAGAAGTAGTAAGAGAGGAGAAGACAACGATTATTGTTAACAACTAACCTCGGTATAGATTTTCTGACTGATTTCTTCCCATTTCCATAATTGGATTGTTTGTCCTTTTAGCATATCGTGACAAGCTTCTCTGTGTTCAGGTACACAGCATGAAGTTGTCACGGTTTCTTTTTCAGCTTGGAGATAGGTCAAATTGTAAAAGGCGTGAATTCCGCAGCAATTTAGCTTGCTTCGGATTTCATCCACACGAATTTTTGAAGTTTTATTGTGGTGATAATTAGAAATGTTTTCCTTCAGAGAATTTTCGGTTATTTTGGAAAAGCGAAGAACCATTATTCCTCCCACAATTACGAATCCAAGATTTAGTAATACGAAAACCAGGTACTGAAGGCGAGCAGTGCGATGCAATCATTCATCGTAGCGAAATATTCCATTTAGTCAAAGGAGAAAGAAAATTACTCTAAAATCTTTTTTTGTTTTTTTTTTTTTATACAAACACGAGCTTACGCAAGATATCAGGCATTTTTTCTCGCCAAAGGCACCACACATCCCGAATAGGCTAAGAAATATGAGTAGACCGCTGACGGCAATTGCAACCACGATGTTCATAACCATATATTTGTCGTTTACCACCAAAAATTTCTGTTTGTCTGATCCTTTTGCAAATTCTTGACGTTGTACAAGTGACGACGCCGACAAGGAGATTAATACAATGCCGCTCAACTGCATTTCAAAGAATATGTCAGTATCATATTTTATGAAAAGCAATAACAAACCCAGTCTTCCAAACGCAACATTTAATTCGATAATTTCAACCATCTTCAGTTAAATTCTTTAGTAAACTCACGTTGGAATAATATAACTGTTAATATTTTAACAAATCTACAATTACATTGTAATAGAATAATATGTTTACCAGGATTAACAAGTTGAGGCACAAAAAACTCCATCGTAAAATCTTGTGGGAACGGAACGTAACCTCGTCCGTCATTTCCCTTTGACTGTTTTTCCAGTTACTATTTCAAATCGGAATGAAAGCCCGTGTGATAAGGAAACTTACTGTACCACTAACAGGAAACCCAAAATCCGAGTAAAAGAAAATACATTTGCAAACAAGCAATACAGCCGGAACCCAAACGGTATAAAAAAGTGACGTCTATCATTAATATCGTAATCCATAAAACCACGTTGACTCCACCAGTTGGTCTCACGCTTCGAAGTTTTAACTCCTGAGATGGTCACACGATTAAATAAGTAAATAACCAGAATAACCACTGCGGATCGCCTACTGTTCTCTAGGTTAAAGCCCAGCAGTGCGCAGTCAAAATTGTACGCGCGTGTATCCAGGTCGGATGTATATCACTCCAAATAACCTTTTCTTTTGCTTATTTCAATAAATTCTCTGCTTTAACAGCTCTAATTAATTTTCTTATCCTAATTTTCAAATTAGATAGGAATCGTTATGGCGTCTACTGCGCGTATTCATCATAGATTAAAATCTATTTTTATTGGATGGTAGATGGCGGTGAAAAGGTCTTTCCACAATCCGCACTTTACTTTACTTTCATCCGCATTTTATAGTTTATTTATTAAAAGCGTTTTTGTTGTTTTCCGCTTTAGTGTCAGAATATCTGACGTTAATTGGAATTGTGCAATTACGTTTTCGTATCTATTTTATGTGATAGTGTTGCTTTTTTAAATTCTTTCTCGATCCTACAGCACCCAATAGTTTCTTTTTTAGAGAAGAAAATGAGTGACAGAGAACACAAAGATCAGGGGAATAAGTTGTTTTTAGCTCGACGTTTCGATGAAGCAATTTCATGCTATTCCAAAGCCATTGTAAATTTCTTTAATTAAATTAAGCATAAATTATTTTGTTTTGCAACGCGTAAATCAAAGTAATTGTAATTGTTTTCTTTAGCTTAAAAATGGTTCTGTTCCACAATACTACACAAATAGAGCTCTCTGCTCTCTCAAGCTTGGCCGTTGGGATGCAGTAGTGCAAGATTGCAAAAGTGCTTTAGAGTTAGACAACACTTGGGTGAAAGGTTTTTAGTATAAATTCTTCAAAATACTCTGAAAATGCTATATATTGCTATTATGTTTAGGGCATTTCTTTCTGGGCCAAGCTTTAATGGAAAAAGAATGCTATGAGGAAGCAATAAAACATCTTCAAAGGGGTACTCATTTCCCCAACTTAACATAAATTTTGAACACATAAAATCTGATTATTGAAATTTGCTTGTTATTAGCCCGTGATCTTTCGATGGATCAGAAACTTAATTTTGGGGATGATATTACCAGTCAGTTAAGACTGGCAAAGAAGCATCATTTTACAAAGCAGGAGGAGAAAAGAATTTCACAAGAAATCGAACTACAGGTAGTCTGTTAATAACATTCTCTTTGTCCACTCCACTTTGCAAAAAATTATGATTCATTTGAAACTTGGATTTTATTTTGATAGATGTATATAAATAGGCTCATTCGAGAGGATCGAGATCGACAAATCGATTTGGTTAGTCAAGACAAAGAATACAGTTCAGTGGAAAACGAAATTTCGAACATAGAGAACGTCACCGTGAGCATATCTAGAGTATTTTTCTTGTTTCGTTAGTAGACTAATAATACTTGATTAAAATCGGTAGGATCGCTACCTGGCTGAATTGAATGACCTTTTCGCAACCGTCGATGACCGAAGAATGGTACTATAAATTATTCAACTGTGTGTTTCAGTACGTCTTATACCATTAAGAAATTGTCTTTGTAATTGTGTCGGTTAGAAACGTGAAGTTCC
This sequence comes from Daphnia pulex, assembly GCF_021134715.1. Lineage (NCBI taxonomy): Eukaryota > Metazoa > Arthropoda > Branchiopoda > Diplostraca > Daphniidae > Daphnia > Daphnia pulex. The sequence continues at coordinate 9,015,915 of NC_060019.1, read as the reverse complement.
AGACTATTTATGTGGCAAAATCTCTTTCGAGATCATGAGAGATCCAGTCATCACTCCTTCAGGAATAACCTACGATAGGAAAGACATCGAAGAACATTTGCAGGTAAGTGAATTCAAAATTGCCTAGTAGATATTAGCCAAAAGATTTGTTTTTACGCAGCGAGTTGGACATTTTGACCCTGTGACGCGAGTTAAATTGACCAAAGACCAATTGATTCCAAATTTCTCCATGAAAGAAGTTGTCGACTCGTACCTGACCGAAAACGAATGGGCTCAGCACTACTAACCACTTTTTTAAGGATCATTCATTGATTTTGATTCTCTTAAAAACTCCGCCGCATTGTATTAAATGAAATCGATATATATTATGATTTGAATCGCCGAGCCCCAGTTGTGATGTTTCCTATCGGGTTGGATGATAATCAGGAAGTAAATGTTGCTATACAGTCTTTCGCTATTGATTGCACATTGCTGTTGTACTTCAATAGACGATGCTGGAAATTTTATATATACCTGATTATGAACCTCCTATTAAATTTGATTTTATTGGGATCAGAGTTCGCCTTGAGCAGATTCTACACCTGTAGGATTGCTCCAATCTTTCAATAGGTTATATTCTTTAGACTAAATTATCGTCTCCTCTGACAATTGTTTGTGGGTGATTGATTTTATTACTTTAGCCAAAGGCAATTGATGATTTGCAGCCGAACTCTATTGGTACGTTTCCTTTCATTAAGCACTTAATTGAGCTTGGCGTGGTTCGTTGTGGATGTGGCCAAGGACAATTGTATCAGAGTTGGTTAAGTTGGTCATTAATCAGGGGGGTCGACTTGAACGGACGGTACTATCGATCCTGGTACAGCACGGGACTGGACCGATATTCACTTAAATTATAATAAACGTCCCATGGGTAAATTGTGTTTGCCACGTCGTCAACTACAGTTATTATCTTATCAGCACTCTAGAGAGAAGTCTGTTGTGTATCTTGCAGTGTGCATACAAGGGCGGAAACGTTACTGTTCCTGTTCCTAGGTCTCAAGTTGAAGTTTTTCAATTTAATGCATAGCCTAGCACTTGTTGTTGCATCGATTTCTTAACTTTTTTTTTCCCCCTCTTCGCGCTTCGACTGTCCTATAAAGGATCGAGCTGACGAATCGAACGGCGTTGGGTGTGCCGTATAGACGACGGAAACGATGGACAAGTCCCGCCCACTCTCATAAAAGTTGGTTGGCAAATAATGCGGGACATTGAAGCCTTTTTAATGTGTCATCTTTTTCATTTTCTCCTTTGATCGCTCGGTTGCTTTTATCGCTCTTGCACGGGGCTTTTATCGCGGTCGACTTGTGCCCCGAATGGCGGCCGGTATCGGACGTTACGTTATATTAGAAGTCAACACAACAACACTTATATGCGGCGTATGTGTCACAACGAGAGTGCCTTTTTGCTACATGGCCCACCGCCAACACGTTTCATTTCCGTTCAGTCTGTCAATAACGATCAGTCAAACAAATAAGACACAACTTTCATTTAGATTGTACCCGGGATCGGCGAGGGTGCCAACGACTTGGCGTTTGTAATTGATTGCCTAGCTCGTATGGAAAATATACGTAGTATAACATTTTATAGGGACTTTTTTAATCCATCGGTGATGGCGGTTGGCCCAAACTTGAAAGCATTTAAAACTGAGTGGAGGTCGAAATTTGATAAACCGTGAAATGGAAACGGGTGCCGTCGACTGGCCATCGTCAAATTGTTTAGTTAATTTAGATTTGTTGGTGTATAGAGACAGTTGCTTCAAAGCCGGTTTCTTGTTATGGCGTAGTCCACGAGTTGCTGCTCCTGCTGCCTCGATAGATAAATGTATACACGTGAAAGAGAGTCTGAGCGTCTAGGTCGTGTATAGACCAACAGTTGGCTTGTCTCACGGACTATTTTCAGATTTAGCAAGGATGCCCGATACACGTGTTTTTCATTCCCGAAAGAAATAAACAAAATGACGAAGAGCAAAGCCGAAATATTTGGAGAACTCTCTCTAGATAGATAGATATACACCGTGACCAACTGCTCATCTATATATTTGTGCCAGAGATTCATTGGCAATCTATCGCGTTTTAGTCTGCGAATAACGCCAATAGGTTTGCCCCTTTTATATTATTATATAATGTAGTGACATTGTGACAAATGAAAACCTCGATCGAATCCGATCGTACTGTACAAGAAACGGCAGTCCATCTGGCCCGCGGAGTTAAACAGCAATCAATACTGTACAGGCGGTTGAGATGGATGGACTAATCATTGGGAGCGTTCGGCCATTTGACTGTCACACCCAATAATCAAATGGCACTGAAGAAATAAAACCGATCGTCGCGCTATGGTGGACATGAGTGTTAAGGTGAGTTGAGAAAACAATAAATATAAGAAAAAAGGGAAACGGTGGAAGTAATGTCCGAGCAAGTAGAAAAAAGGGGACAAGGAGAATGGCAACTGATAATAAAGGGCCGTTGGTCCCTAATGTTTCGTCAGTCGAAAGTCGAACTGCGAGTGGGGCGGTTTACTATATACACGCGCGAGCTGCTGCTGCACGTTAAAAGGGAAATCAGAAGAAGAAAAAGAATTGGTTTTATTTACGACAGGCCCTCTCGCGATACACAGTCGTATCACGGCCGTGGTGTTGCAATCTGCATCCACAAGTTATCCGACCGCGTGACAACCCCAAAAACTCTATCGTAAGTCGTTACGTAGTATGTACGCTGGTTTCGTTTTTGTTGCCCAATCAACGCCCCGTTGCGTCTCTCCCGGCTCGCCAACATTTTCAAAGCTCATCTGAAAAAACGCGTTCATAGTGCGGTTTGCCTTCAAGGCAATAGTAAAGGTTACTACCTTATCGTCGTCGTGTGCTGTTAGCCTTGGCGCACCATCGAAGAGAAAATCAACTAGACGAGAAGAAGAAGAAGAGAAAGTCTCAACACAGGCCCAGGGGCGATCCGCCACTCGATTCCTCCGGGCTCTTCTTCTTACAGTTCAGTTCCGCGTGGGACCCCAAACTAGGAACGTCGTCTCAGTCGTGCATCAATTTTTCAAAGGGTTGGAAATCTTGTGTTAGTATCTGGTTTAAACTTGCGACATTCTATGATGGCCATCAAATGGTTGGTTGCCATCGTTACGTTACTCTGTGCGGCCCAGTTCAACGACGGGCAAAATCTACTTTCCAAACCGGATTCGCAATTGGACTGGCAGATTCCTCTGACCAAATGCTGCGCCAGTGAGAACGAGTTCTACTCGCTGGGATTCGACACCTGCACCCTGAATGGAGAAATGAATTTCAACTGGCCGCCACCGGTGTACTCGGCTAGGACCAACGAATCTGTCAGCGCCGGTTCGGCCCGATTCTCGTTGACTTTTAATCTGTCGACTTGCACGTCCGGTTACGCCAGCCAGAGCACCAGAGACTTCCGCTTGTACACGGACGGATCGGCCGTGATCTCATCATCGGGGGAGCGGCTTCCAGCCAATTCATTCTGCCTCAACCAAATTTCTTCGGGAGAAGTTGATGCGGCCGAATTCGCCGTTCGCCACTGCGCCATCGATCCGTGCAATCAAACCAACTGCATCCGCAAGTGCTGCCCGTTGGGGATGGCGCTCAACACTACGACGCAATTGTGTCAAACGTACAACGAGCCGTTCGCCCTGGAATTCCGCAACGTGACGGGTCACGTCGTCACGCCCAACCCGTCGTCGTACCTCATCCGCCAAGGAGACGTTCCGAAATGTCAACACGGCATGTTTCCCCTCTCGCCCAATACCAATCCCGAAGATGAATTTTACGTTCTGCCCGACGGCCAGATTTACCTTCCCTATTATCCGGAAAACGACAGGTACACCCGGGATTATTGCATTGACGACTTTTCCAGCGAAGAAGGCATTGTAAGTTTCGTTATTATTAAATCTTATTGATACACTAAATCAGTTTTGTGGAAAAGAGAAAAGCCAAACGGACGAGATGTTGATTGTCTTCTTGATATTATAGTACCGGCAAGCACTTTTGTGTTTTCCTCCGCAACCGGAAGAGTCGGCAGATAACCAACTGGTGTTGAAGGTGTTCCCTTATTTCCTCTTTCTCTCGTCACTTTTTCTGACTGCCACGTTCGTCGTGTACGCCATGATTCCCGAGATAAGAAACATTCACGGTACTTCATTTTTCATGATGCGTTTTCATACCTTTTGTCAACTTAAGCGCATTAATTAATCGTGTTATTCTGTTTAGGTGTGACAATCATGTGTCACGTTGCATCGCTAGCCGTCATGTACATTGGTTTATGCGTTATCCAATTGGGTCCCCAGTTGCCGGACGGTGTCTGCGTTGGATTAGGTAATCCCGACTGATTTTTCTGATAAAAGTTCTTCAATAATTTGTTTTCTTCCGGTATATTATGCAGCCGTGATTGTTCATTTTACATTTCTTTCAACATTTACCTGGCTGAACGTCATGAGTTTCGACATTTGGTGGACTTTCAGGTACGTTATAACCGCAAGCAAACGTGCCATCTATGCTTTATAGTATGTTTTGGATGGGACGATTGAAGCGATTTGCCAATAAGCCTGCGGCATTGCCTGTGTGTTTTCCGCTTACGTCATGCACACAACACACTCATTCGGTTCTTTTTTGTTGTTTTTCGTTCGTTTTGTTTTCTTCTCGGGAGATAATGACGAAATCCCCCATATCTCTCTCAGATCGTTATCTATGCGTGGTGAAATCACACGCTTGATAGTTTCCCTATTCAAACGTTCTCTAATATTATTTGATCACTTTTTTTTCTTTTTGTGTTCTATTATTTCATATATTTTGTTGACGTCTTATATTACTTTACTGTATCTTTCCCTATTATATTCCCTGTGACTCGATTCTCCCACGTACGATTGTCAAGTCCGTTGAACTCTTCGACCAACGCCAAAGCGGTGGCCGTGGCTTTCTGGATGCAAACGCTCGCCAATCAAACGACGAGCTCCGCTTCATCGTCCCCCATCACCGATGATGATGATTGCGCAAAGGAGAATTCAGATCAAGACTCGGGTCCGAATAAAAGCTTAATTTCGAGCTGGTGAGTGCTGAGGCTGCCACACACAACACCTGCCGGATTATTAAAATATAAAAGCGGGACTCTGCGGAGACATTTGAGAAAGTTGCGACACCTCTCCCCAGACCGCACGATTATGATTATTTCAAAAAAAGTTGACGTGTAATTGATTTGTCACTCACCACAAGTGAATGCGCAACAGCTGTCTCACATCATCTTTTTTACTGCTGGCTTGCGCTTGGCTGCATCACAGCTCATACTTCTTTTCTTCTTTCTTTTCGGCTATTAATCAGATTAGTGATGCACGGATGAATGACGACGATTAATTGTTTTCGTGTGCTTTCTATTTGATTCACGTGTACAGTGACTTGCGGCCACGTAATTCCAGACACGGGCGCCAGCATTTGGGTCGCCGCATCATCTTTTACTCGATTTACGCTTGGGGTGTTCCCTTTATTATCGTCCTCGTCGGCCAAGTTCTCGACCATTTGAAAAATCTCCCGCAACACATCGTCACCCCTGGATTTGGCGAAGTCAAGTGCTGGTTTTTCGGTGAGTCTATTTTTTATTTCTTTTGATCAATTCAAAACCGAATTGGTTTGATTTCTTGTTCAACAGAGAAAGAGGCTTTCTTGGTCTACCTGTATGGCCCCATTGCCGTTTTGATTCTGAGCAATATCGTCTTCTTTGTCATGACGGCCGTCCTCCTCTACCGGGCCAGCGTCGACGCCGCTTTCGCTGTCAACAGTGCACACGCCAAGCAAAAGTATACAAGAATTTCTCGTTATTATAATAATGAACATGATGTCTTATGACTTTTTCTTGTTCCGTATAGGTTCCGTGTGATTTTCAGTCTCTTCATCCTGATGGGCGTGTCTTGGATGATGGAAGTGATCTCATTCGCCGTCGGAGGCTCGGCTTACATTTGGATCCCGACCGACATCCTCAACATTCTGACGGGCGTCTTCATCTTCGTCATTTTCGTTTGCAAGCCGAACGTGTGGAAGTTGCTGAAACTCAAATGCCCGTGTCTTAAGCGGCTGGACGGCTGCTGCCCGTCGTACATGACCCGCTCCAACACCCGACAGGGCACCACCACACGCAGCACCATCAAAGAAGTGTCGCACACTAAATCGTTGAATAATCTGGGCGGCGGTGGCGGCGGCCATCAGCTGGACGCAGATTCCAAGAAGAAAATCCGAATGGATGCCCCGACTCAGTCGACGCAGTTACGTGACTCGACTCAAGTCGATTCCGGTGATGAGATGATGATCGACCACGAATCCATCAGAATGGCCTGAAAATAGGAACGCTATAGAGGAATTCAGGCTTCAATTCAATTCACGCTAATCGCTGTTAATTGTAGCCTGGGAGAGAGACATGAGATGGACAGACTCACATTCGATCAAAGTGCAAAGCATTTTGATTCGCACTTTCCTGTTGCCAAAAACAAAACAAAAAAACAAAAGACAAATCAATGTCGTCTATAATTTAATAAGTCACGAGCATCAATGTCTAAGTGTATCCAGACCACATTCACACCCTATACGTATTTTGATCATGTTAAGCCGATAGCTGTACATATTATTTGTTTGCTGGATTTGTGTCAGAATGTTTCGTTGTTTCGCTTTCGCCCTGCTGATTGTTTTCCCCCACATTTCCCATCATCAGTCAAAATGAAAAATTCATCGCATGCCATTTGTTTCTCCGTGCGCGTTGTTTCAGTGTTCCACATTACCATTTGAATAGAATACACACACACACACACACAGACGTCTTTTTGTGTAATTTGTAAACAATTCGCCTTGCAAAAGTTTCATCTTTCAACGCGGGCGAGACTTTTGTTTTGGTTTGCGTCGAGTTTATAATTTCGGCGAAACGACGCGAGCGAGCGAGCGCGTTCAACAAAATTTGTTTATTGACGTCCACTTAGTTGTGTGTGTGAGGGTTAAGAGTTGTTGCTTCGCAGTTGTGCTGTTTATACACTGAACAGCTGGCCGAGCCAAGTTTCGTGTGTGTATATTTACGGTTTTTTCGATTGGATCGCGCCGATCTTTTGTCATGTTTTTCAGCGGAGTGGGTATTCTTAGCATTCTCCGCCCGTCAGCTCGCTTTGAAGGTATATATTTCTTTATTTCTTTTTTTCTTTTCCTTTTTTTAAAAAAAGAAAAACCCTGGCCTCGTTGCTTAAAGAAAAACGAGGTGAAAAAAGAAATGGCGGAGGCACAAAAAAGGTATAGACCGGGACACTTCTTTTAGCCGCAGCTAGCGCTGTACCGCGGTGAAGGGTAAGAGAGAAAGAGAGAGAGAGAGAGAGAGTTTTTCCAGGGTTTTTTTGGTGTGTGTGTGTGTGGAGCCGGACTGGAAAACAAATTGGCCAACGAGATAAATCAGACGGTGTGCAACCAGTGAGCTGTTTGGAGAGAAAACAATACTCAGCCAGCAGAGGTCTGAGAGGAGCAGAGTCGGCCGGGACTGCTCACCAGTTCGACCAGATTTCAACAGAAATTGTCTGTTTGACTACACATTCAGGTACGTAGTAATAATATTTCTTAGAATATTATTATTTGGGGATTTTGGGACACTCCCTTTTTTCTTTAAGTAAGAAACATGTTTCCCTATCTATGGATTTCAAAGGATGACTAAATACATTTTCGAAAATGACATTTATTTTATTAAACATTAGGTCCGGTTTCACGTTTTCCCCCCCAGGGTAAAGTTGCTAGGAGAGATAAAAGCTTCTTTATTGCCTCTCTTCTCTGCTGCTCACAGGGCTCCTCTCACTCGAAGAGTGAGCAGCTGTCACGTAACATCTCACATAATTCGGGCGTCTCTCAATCTTTTCAAATATTTAGACCGACGACTCCCATCCATTTCAGAGCGAGTGAATGTGTGTGTGTTTCTTATTTTTTTTTGTTGCCCAGGGTGTGTGTTTTCGTGATTAATCAAATTTTCTATTTTAGACATTCGCTCGGGAAAACAAGAAGGAAGCGCTCGTCTCTCGACAAGACATTGGCGCATTCACAAAACAGTTGACGTGCCGGTGGAAATTAACTTTGGTGCGGTGGTTTGTTTGTTGTTTGCTCCGGAGTCGACCACGCCTTTTTGGAAAGTGCGCAGAAAATGACACAACATCAACTGGCGTACTACGCAATCGCAGCCCTGTGTGTAACCTTGAGGATCACCTTTTGTGCCGCCGGAAGCGATGAGACCATCAAGCGTGACCATCAGAAGGAGGAGCAGCAGCTGATCCCTTTGACGAAATGCTGCGATATCGGCCAGTTTTACAACGCCGGATTCGATCGCTGCCTGGAATGGGAGAGCTATTTGGCGGAAGTGCACTTATTGGCGACGTCGTTCCAGGACGTGCCCCCATTCTACAACGACAACGACGGCCGTGTTGTCCACCCGGTGGCTCCTAGCGCCTTTCTCCTATCTTTGGCCAACTTCACTTTTTGTCCGGACGGACAGATCGCCAGGAGCTCGCCCGACTTCCAACTATTCAAAAACGGATCGATGAAAACTGTTGAAGGCAAGGCGCTCAAGTTTGGCGAATTTTGCGTCGACAGAATCATCAGCCGGGAATTAGGAGCCAACACGAATGTAACTGCGGGATTATTTGTCGCCCGATTTTGCATTCCCGACCCGTGCGTCGTCAACAACCGGACGGGATGCGTCCGCAAATGCTGCCCAAACGGAATGGCTCTCAACGGAGAAGAAAGAATTTGCCAAGTCAATTCGGCGCCGTTCGAGATCCCGTTTCACGATGAAAGTGGAGCCGCCCTTAACGCGTCCCATTTCGGGACCTCCTCCTCTCCAATCGTCAGCGATGGAGTCTTTGTCGGCTGCCAACACGGGGCCTATTCACTCCGGCCATCCGTCGAAAGCGATGATAAGTTTTACATCCTCCCCAATGGCAGGATCCACACGCCGGCACTCGGCGAATATCACGACGATTACTGCATCGACAATTTCATCGTCAGCGAAGATGGTGTAGTAAGGACATGTTTTATAATGATATGCTATTAAACCTTTGGGGGGATTGTCGGATGTGACGTCATGATCCGATTATTACTATTTGCAGGAATTGCAAGCGTTGGTGTGTTTCCCTCCGCAAGCGGAAGAAAGCGAGGAGAACTCGGTCATTCAATCCATTTATCCTTATTTCTTGTTTGTGTCTTCCCTGTTTCTGATTGCGACCTTCGTCGTTCACGCCCTGCTGCCGGAATTGCGCAACACTCACGGTAATTCGAATCAATATGTATACACACAGAGCTCGGGAATTTCTGTATTGCTTGTTTGTATAGGAGTGACAGTCATGTGTCACGTTGCTTCCATGACCGTCATGTACGTCGGTCTGGGGACCATCCAGCTCAGTCATCATCTCTCTGACGGTATTTGCGTCGGATTAGGTATGCACACATTCAATTCCAACAGCCATGGAATTTGTTTGAAATGTTTGCGTCTTTTTCTATTCCAGCCGTGACTGTGCATTTTGCATTTCTGGCCACTTTCACGTGGCTCAATGTCCTGAGTTTCGACATTTGGTGGACCTTCAAGTAGTATATTATTTCTTAACCGGTTGATTTTAATTCGCTAATTTTATCTCTTTTTTTTTCTGGTTTGAATATTAGCGACCGTCGTTTGCCCAGGAGGACTCGCAAATTGGACCGTCGATTCGCTTATTATTCGCTGTACGCTTGGTCAGTTCCCACAGTCATTGTCGTTTTCGGCCAGGTAGCCGACAATGTCAAAGAACTGTCCAAACACATTTACCAGCCGGAATTCGGAATACTCAAGTGTTGGTTCCACAGTAAGAGCTTATTTAGAAAAGATACTACTCCACAAGATGAATAATGGCCCTTTGCCATATCCAGCAGGCTTATTATCCTCATATAACGGGCTCTCTTTTGTTATTATACAGCTCCTGGCTCCTTTTATACGTTCCTCTACGGTCCCATGGCTCTCCTGATCCTGGCCAATATATTATTCTTTATTATGACGGCGACTGCTCTGTGCAGGACCAGAGTTGGGACGACTCGCAAAGATGAGGCTAATTTGTTCCACAGCAAGCAAAAGTTTGGCACTACTACTATATTTCATCGTTGATACGGCCCATTTTTTCTAACCGACTCCGCACACACTTTTGGCAGATTCCGGGCCATCTTTGTCCTGTTTATTCTGATGGGAGTCTGCTGGATCACCGAAGTGATTTCCTTCGCCGTCGGTGGCTCCGCCTATCTCTGGATTCCGACTGACATTCTCAACATATTAACGGCCGTTTTCGTCTTCTTCGTCTTTGTCTGCAAGCCCAGCGTCTGGTCCCTTCTCATGAAGAAGCATCCGTCCTTGCAGAAATTCGATCGCCTTTGTCCCAACTGTATGAAGTACGACAACGGCCAGCAAGAGAACGAGGATCGATCCTTCTTACAGCAAACGTCTATTTGAGAATGCGTGCTGCAGAATCACGTAGACAGTACTACTCCCTATTCCCGCCGGCCAAACAAAAAAAATTGCATTGAGATGCCTGACCACGAATAATTTTTGCTCGATATTTAATCATTTCGCAAACGTGAACAATTTAATAAACGGATAGGTCTATAAGAGCAAGGAGCGAAAACGAGTTGCACAGAAAATAAAGCGCGAGTCTATTGCATTTTTATTTATTGTGCTTACCACTAGCTTTTGATTGCTATCAACTAGTTTTGCCAATTTCTAGTTTAACGTATTATCCAATTTTATTCGATTTATTTAGTTTTTATTAATTTATTATTTTACTATTTATTTTACCCAATCAATTATTGAATATTTGGTTTTGTAAGATAAATTTAATCTGATTTAATCAAAAACGACAATAAAAAACTCATTTTTGCAATCTGGCAAATGCATAACCATTTCAGATAACAGACTACAATTTTGAGAACGACACGTGAAACGAATATTTCTTTAATTTTTTAGAGTGCTATGAGACAATTCTATAAATCACCGATAAAACCTACCAGAGAATAGTTTGTGCACTTCATAAGGGACTATTTTGGCAGGTATTTTTGTCTTGATTAAATCTCGAGTGTGAATTATTTTGTAGTGTGGAAAGCTGGCAGAGGCAGGCACAGACAAAGCTGTTTTTCTTGTTACAAACGAGGCTTAAGGCCACCATGGCTAAAATAAAAGAACTTGATCAAGATAATGATCAAGGCATAGGCATCTCAGAGTTTTCTTGTCCTACATCATCCATGTGAGCAAGACACTTGGTGGTTCTCGTTGATGAATCAACTTAAACACTCATAACTTCGCACAGATTTTTTCAAAACTTTTGAGGACCATGAATTTACTCCCTCTTGGCTTCCAAGAGAGTCCCGGGGGTGTTATTGTGGCGGGTTTCGGTCTAACAGTAATTTTATCTGCGGGTTTCCTGCAGATTTTTACTTCTATCTTGAGAGCGGTAAAGCTTAGTCAAACTTTATTTGAGACGAACTGTTAGATACTGAAATGATCCCGATCCGTTTTTCGTAACTTAATATTCTTATTTTTATTTATTTAGATAAGGAGCAACCACCAATGTCGGTCGAGTTACGGATCTTCCCCTTTCTTGAAATGGCCTCGTGTTCACCCATGCGAGTGTAGGGTGTATTCACGAGGACACACCCGTTTTCCTATATCCCGCCTGGCGGATTCAACTATTATTCAGCGGATGGATGGAGCATTTCTGGATGGATGCCTGGCCGTATTTCCTGGAATTGAAGGTAGGGCAAAATTGATCTCTATTCTTTCTCTTCGACTATTGCGGTGGCGTTGGTTTTAAATCGTTAGATAGTATACGGAGTACGATTATTCCTGAGCCTTATTGCGGTTGACTGCAACTGTTGTTTTGTTGATTCAGTCAGGGTTCATTAAATAACTTTGTTTTTTGGGTGGAACGACTGCAGATTAGGCTTGTTTTTGTACCTCACAACTTTATCTGTGGGTAAACCATCAAATTCTAAAATATTTTCAAGTAAATTTACAATATCAACTAAAGTTTCTAGCGGCTTTGTGTCAGAGTTTTGAGTTTTCTGAGAAATCGGGATGAGTCCCGTTAGTACTTCTAATAATAACAACAACGATTCCTTTTGTTATCGCGGATTTTCTATGACTTACATGTTCTGTATCTTGTTGATTGCATCTCACTCAAGTTGGTGATACCTCCTTTAAAGTTAAATATGAAATGGGTCGCCGCCGGGCCTATTACTCTATGGGCAAGCAATTGCAAGAAATTCCGCCCGCACTGTCGGTGAAGGATCGATCCAAAAAAAGATCGTCCATCTCACTCACAGTGTCGGCGCCGAAAAGCGATTTTACATGTTTGCCTTTTGCAGTTTTAATACTCGCCCACTTTGGTGGTTGGCTGGTTGCGCAACTGCGGAATATTCCATTAAGGTTTCGACGAATCTACGGACGTGTGTAACCGGAATTCTGGCAACGGTTTCCGGCCGTTGGCCGCCATTTCTCACTTTTTCCGACACCTATGCCAGAAGACATTTGAAAAAAAAGCATTTGATGTGTCCGGCGTTTATGGATGGGCAAAACTCCAAGCCATTGCCTTAATCGGATCGATCGTATTGACGGAACCACCAACTTAATAAGTGGAATTTGTCGTCGTTCCTGCTTTCGCGCTACTTTGGCGTGTAATCAAACCCGATGGGCATCCGCAAATGTGATCACTCGCTGCTGCTGCTGCTGCTGCCACGACGCAATTACGCCAATCTCTTTCCATCAGCGTCATTTTCAGTCAATGACAGTTCGCAGACGGTCACGTCATCGCGGGACCAGACGGGCGGGAGACGGACGAGACCGTGTCACACTGCCAGCAAGAAGACGAAGGTCGCGTTCCGTTCGGCGAAAGAAACCCCCCCAGGTGGAATATTTAATTACTCTGTCAATTCCGGCAATTCCGGCAGGTGGTTTTGAAAGGTCCCGCACCATATTTCACGCGGTTGTCGATTCTCTGAGCCGCACTTTACTGTCGAGTTTTCCCAGGCCGCAATTAAGGGCTGCAGGGGAGCACGAAGCCTTCCCAAACTGATGTAAGCCATGAACTTTTAGAGTTGTATATTGAGCTAATGACGGCCAACTGAGCACACTCACGCTACTAGTAGCGTATAGTATATTTTAGGAGAATTTGTAACGAGAGAACCCCCCCCCAAGTATCGACCATTATTGTTGAATTTGTTAGATGAAACTTATTTCAGAGTGGTTATTTTAAGGCCCATTATTCACCAGTCACGTTGAACCCCCCCCCCCTCCTTTTTGGTCGTTATGTAACGGACGGGTTGGGTTCTCTTGTTCCGTGCATTATGCAAATCGGGGCGATACGGAGAAAAGGCAACCCTCTTTCCTTCAATCTCGTTTGTTTACCCCTCGTGAATCGACTAATTTGTTTGCTGGTAGCTACCACTCGATTCGAGAGGGAAATAACAGCATTATATAGACGTCAGTGTGTATGGAAGAAGAAGCCCCCCCCCCTCTGCTTATCCCTACACGCTCTGCACGAGTCGACTTTATACTCTCCTCATTCGTTTTTTTCCTTCTTCTTCTTCTTCTCTCTTGAATGTCAGATTGTAGTGGTGCATCGTAGTGTACTCTACATGCGTTCGTCGTGCGCATCCAAAAATACGCCAGCGGATATAGCCGACAGCTTTTTTGCTGTAGGCTGGCTCTGTGTAAACGATGATTGAATTATGTTGTTTCCTATTGCATTATGGTGGTCTCGACTATGCTATCTATATACATACGTCGACATCCCAGTTCGTCGTCGTATAACATCCGAGTCTCGTCGCATGCCATTTTAATCAATATGTGCTTTGAGCCATTTCTTGTCGTCTATCTTCGTACTACGTACGTACGTACGGATGGATTGGCAAATCCTTGTTCAAAACAAATGACCTTAGACAAAATTCACTGGGACGAGCATAACAACGTCTATAGATTAGTTTGCTGGCACCGAATTGGCCGGATTATTCTGCGGCGTAATTACACGTTTTCAGGACGGCGGTGTCGCACATACTAGACATTTTAAATCTCATTTGGCGGCGAGATTAATCGACTGCTTTTCTTCATTAGGAAGATGCGCCCTTGTGTGTTTGCCCGGGCCCGGTGTCGACGTGACTCATTCGACAAAGCAGAAACCCTCGCGGCAGTTCCAGCAAGCAATCTAATCAAAATGACTTAATCAAATCTTGATGATGAAAGTCTCGAAATAGGTTTCATCATTTCTTCTTCTTCTTCTTCTTTTTCCACCGTTTTCTTGTTATCGGGTCCGTGACAAGAATGATGCAAGTGTCGTTTCGCCTGCCGGATCGCTCAGCGTTTGACAGGCGTTGCTGTGACTGGCGTCTTTCTCTATCTTGTTGTTGATTCCGTCGGTGGCAAAAAATAAATAAATAAATAAATAAATAAAAAGTCGTTAGGCGAAAGTAGAAAGTTGCTAAAACTAAAGTGCCCTCGCGTGCCTTGTAGATGAAAAGGCGTTATAGTATATTCTGCCCGTATATATATACTTCATGGCTCCCAAAAGTCCATCGTCCAGCCAAGGCATCCAAACGGAATCCGTGTAAATGCTTTTGACTCGAGTTTCTGCCAAAATAACACACTCTAGTTATTAAACAATCTCCACCAAGCAGTCGGTATATATAATTGCAGACGACCAAGTTGTACAGATGTCGACTCGACTTGCGCGTTTGCGGCGCTAATGGCAACAAATTGGGGCGAGAATTAGGAAGTTGCTTCATTTACTACCGCAAACATTGACCACTCGTTCATCTCTCGTTTCTTTTTCTCTCCAGTAACATGTAAACAGCTCTTGTTATATAGTATAAGGTGATTTATCAGCCATAAACTGCGATTTTTACACCGACATATTGTGTGCAGAGTATAAAGCTGTCACGTCATCCATCATCATGTAAACTCGATAGAGTTTCTTGCCAAGATGCTGGGTTTTTATCGATTTGTATTTTTGTTTCCCCCCTCTCTCAGTTGCCAGCCCATGCACAGGCGGCATCAAATTTCAAGTTATTGGAACTTAAACAATGTTGACTAAGTTGCATGCATTATTACAGTGCGTCTGTTTATACCCAGGTTTTTAAAATACCGAAATTTCACGATTTTTCTGCCAGTGCAAGCGGCTGCGAGTTGCATCGATTTTTCAATTTGTTTCCTAGTGCCTGAATTTCGCCACGATGAGTTCGACGTTTCTCAAAGACTCTTTTTGAATGTAATATGTTAAATATAGCTTTTGTGATGGGAAATAGGGAGCGACATAAATCTGGCAAAACTGCGATAGCATTATGTATAGGATTTAGGCATATATATATAGACGCGCCCCAACATTGACTATAGGGTTCTGCGATTGCTTCAACTGTGCAGTCCCTCTTGCAGAGAGAGAGAGAGCGACCGGCTATTTCTAGGGAGTTGGCGACGGCGACTGGCCTCAGTCGTAGAATGGATCTGGTCCCGAAACAAGGTGTCCCGCGTCGTTCCACGCACTCGTCTCTTACTACCGTTATCTCTTGTGGGATTGAATTTCGTTTGATTTAACTACACGCGCCAGTAGAATTAATTGATCAGAGTGCAGCGGTTCGATTGTCATTTGCTCAGGTATGAGAAGGCACACATTTCTATTCGCTATCGATTTGTTGTCTACTTTGATTCGGCTGCTTTCAACTTTTTCCCATCATTAAAGAACTTGACGTCTTCTCCTAACGACCGCCCCCCCCCCCCCCTATGTAAGGAGGCAAATTTATTTCGTGGTAGGCTTTGACAGCCGCGTAGCATAGCGCTTGAATAATTGATTTCCTCCCCCATG